>NW_020954610.1:52198389-52210940 GCF_900497805.2 Vombatus ursinus
TCCTTCCTTCCTTCCTTCCTTCCTTCCTTCCTTCCTTCCTTCCTTCCTTCCTTCCTTCCTTCCTTCCTTTCTTCTTTCTTTCTCTCTCTCCCTTCCTTTTTTCCTTTCTTTCTTCATTCCTTCTGTAAGTTGATTTCAGAGTTTGTAAACATGATTCTTTTTAGGTAGTTACTGTACTCTTATGTGCATATGCGTGCACTATCTCACCCTACATTTCACACTCCAAATAAGACAGGGTATGGCTGAGGTAGGGATGATTGCTGTTTTAATTGCACTCAAGCCCCAAATGCCTGCTGGGTTGCTTTTACCCATACTTTCATCTCTGGGGGAAAATTGTTCTTATCCTGGAATCATATGGGAAGACACTACTATCTCTTTTATTAAATCACATTCTAGAAGCTTTGCTGGCTCTGCAATACAAAAAGATTATTGCCTAGCATCCTGTATTAAAATTTGCAGCATCAGTGTATCTCCAGAAAAAATAAAACTTTTATGGTTCAGATGTATGAAACCTATCTCCTCTTCTAGTCTTTCATCTCTTTTGTTGTTCCTCTGTCTCTGTGTCTCTTATTTCTTTTGGCTGACTCTCTCTCTCTCTCTCTCTCATTCTTTCCCCCCACATACTTCCTCTCATCTTCCACCTTTCTGTCTTTCATTTACCTCTCATTTCTTGGGAATCTTTTCAATAGTCTTATGTGAGGTTCAAGAAAAGAGTCAGCTTTGTTTCCAAAAACAGTGCCAGTCTCTTCATCACTCATTCTCTATCTTTGTTTTCCCATCCCACTCCATCTTTTAATCCACTAGATGAATATTGTCTGGTTTCCCTTCTCTTAAAATTTAGTAATACATTGTATTTTGACAGAGACACTTCTAACACCCAAACAAACCACCTACAAAGTTCATTTTATGAAAACATGAGATTGTTGATAGTTAACAAAATGGGGGTCATGTATTCTTTAACTTTGACATTAAGCTACTGATATTAATGATTGTAATTGACCAGAGTTTTGTTGCTTGCCTGCTTTAAAAATCATTACTTAACAGTGTAAATGAAATGGGGAGGGGATATTTAACTGAGAAGCAGCTTTTGATATTTTTGCACTATACCTATCATGTAGAATTGACCAAAAAGTCAAATGCTACCTATGTGTTTTTCTAGTCATGGAAGTTGGTGAGGATTGAAAGAGACAAATACATGGAAGGAAACCTTGGTGTTCTATTTATAAGGAACAGAACATTTACAGAAATGACAAGCCAGTCAGTCAACAAGCAGTTGTTTGGTGGTTACTATGTGAAGGGCACCATGTTAAGTATTGGGGATACAACAAAAGGCAGAAGCAGTTTCTGCCCTCAAGGAGCTTGCATATTAATGAAAGAGACAAATATGGACAAAACCAGCAAATAATAGATATATAGATTTATTGGAAGATCATCTGAGAAGGAAAAGCAATAGAAGCTGAGCAGACCAGAAAAAAGCTTCCTGTTAAAGGCAGGATTTGAAGTAAGTCTTGAAGGAAGCTGAAGAAGCTAAGAGAAAGAGATCAAGATGGAGAACATTCCAGGCATAGGTAATAATCAGTGCAAAGGCACAGGGTTGGGAGATCGAGAGAGAGTCATGTTTGAGGACCAGAAAGGTGGCCAGTGTGGCTAGAAAATGGAGTGTGTGAAAGGGAGTAAGATGGAAGAAGACTGGGAAGATAGGAAGGGGGCCAAGTTAGGATAAGCTTTAAATGCTAAATACAAGGCTTTCTTTATTCAATGAGATAAAATGAAATAATAATTGTAAACGGTTTAGCACATACCTGGTGCTTGGTAAGTGCTATATAAATGTTAGCTCTTCTTCTTCTTCTTCTTCCTCTTTTTCTTCTTCTTCTTCTTCTTCTTCTTCTCCTCCTCCTCCTCTTTCTTCTTCCTCTTTTTCTTCTTCTCTTTCTCCTTCTTCTCCTCTTCCTCTTTCTTCTTCTTCTTCTTCTTCTTCTTCTTCTTCTTCTTCTTCTTCTTTGTCTTCTTCTTCTTCTTCTTCTTCTTCTTCTCCTCCTCCTCCTCATCCTCCTCCTCCTCCTCCTCTTTCTTAAGGTAATAGGGAGTCAATGGAGTTTGTTGAGTAAGAGATGAAGTCAGACTTCACATTAAAGGAAAGCCATGTTGGTGACTTAATGGATGATGAATTGGAATGGGGAGAGATGAAGCAGTGTGAGCAATTAGAAGGTTAATGCTATTACATTTGAGAGGCTGCGAGGATATATACAAAAGTGGTGGCTGTATAAGTAGACAACAGGAGCTATATATGAGAGATGTTGTGGAGGTAGCAATGACAAGATTTGGCAATGAATTGGAGTCAAGAGTGACCCTGAGATTGTGGACCTGAGTGACTGGAAGGATGCATTTCCCTTATTGTGTATATTTCTCTAGAATTCCTGGGCTTGAAGAGTATTTGAAAACCATGAACCTTTGAAACCAGGGCCCAGAATGTCATAACTTGTGCAGACACTCATCAGGGTATGAGAGATAATAGAAGGGCACAACTGAAAGAGCTGAGACCAGAACTCATTTGTGCTTAGAACTCTCACCTTAGTAACTACAGTGTTGTTTTATAGGACTCTGTTGGGAAAATATAGGAAAGAAAGTTAGCTATTGGGGCCTGCCTGTCAATGGAATGATGCCAAGTTGTCTTAGTATAAGCTAAATGATTTTATCTAACACAAAGCTATTAAATTGGTCATGAAGTAGAATATCAGTAAGTTCTCTAATTTCCTAGAACTGTTATCAACTAATTAATTATAGGATCAAAGAATCATAGATTTAGAGATAGACTCAATCAACAACTATTTAATGAGTACTTAATATGTTCAAGGGCACTGTGGTAGGCATTTTGTGGAGGGTGCCAAGACAAGAATGAAACAGTCTCTGCTCTTAAGAAATTCATATTCTATTGAATGCTATTAGAATATTTGAAGATTAGTTCCTCTGCTCTGGTGGTACCCATGATCTATTTCTTCCCTGCATTCACAAAGACTGAATGATAGACAACGTTTTTGTTAATGTTTGTCAGAACTCATCCTTATGAATGTGAGTATGTGCATACAGGTGGGGGTTTGGGGATGGGAGATAAGAATCTTCATACAGGAGCAGAATGAAAGGGTCTGTTTGAGTGGCTGGTTTAGAGTTGTTGATGTGATAGATTGAAGAATATAAATAGATTTATACCATGCAGAAAACACTCAATCTTCAAAAGAATTTTGTTAAGCAGTATATTTCCCAAAAGCACTATTGGAAGTAACTTAGTAGGATCATGAACTTTTGTTCTCAGTAAAATGTAACTTTCTTGACAGCAGGTACCATCTCACTTTTGGAGTCATATCCCTAGTACCTGGGACATAATAAATGCTCTTCAAATGACTGTTTGGTTTGCTTGTAAACGAAATCCTTTGCTTCCCTACTTTCCTTTGTGGGAAATTGCCTTTAAAAGTTAGACTTCTCTGCATGAATCACTGAGTTTTGATCATTTTAAGGAAAGGGGAGGCAGCATGGTGTAGTGGAAACAATTCTAGGGATTTGTAGTTAAGAGACAGCATGGTCCAGTAGAAGGAATTCTTAATTTGGAATCAAAAGTTCTAGATCTGAGTCATGGCTCTGCTACTGACTCTGTGTGTGTGTGTGTGTAGTGTGTGTGTGTGTGTGTGTGTGTGTGTGTGTGTGTGTGTGACTTTGGGCAAGTTGCTGAATCTTTCAAGACTTCATTTTTCTCATCTGTAAAAATTAGGAAGTTTGATAAGAAGACCAATAAGGTCCCTTCCAATTCTAAATTTATGATTCCATTACCTCAGGCATTTAGAAAGTCTCATCTCTGTTTTTCATTTGCTTCATTTAACTTTAGCTGGTTCTTAGAAAGCCATTCTAGTTTAGCATTACTCTAGGTTCCTTATGATTCTTTTTCTAGTTAGGAAATATATAGAGAGACTTGTAGAAATGTAAAGTTGAATATGACATAGTTGGCTTCTCCAATAGCTTATTGTGCAATAAAAGGTGTTTATAAGGCAAGACAGACATAAATAACTGTGATATATGATAGAATGTGGCAAAAGTATACCACAAGAAAGATAGAAAGTGCTACTGGCATTAAGAGGAGGAAGAGACTACACCCAGTTAGAAGGATCAGAGATGATTTTGTGAAAGAGTTGAGTAGGAAGTTATTGTTTCTTTCTTTTCTATTTTTACCTTACAAAAACAACAACTATATGATACTAGTCATTTCCCAATATATCCCTTCTGCAAGTAGAACCATTTCTCATAACCTAGAAAATTAATAACAACCACAAAGCAGTTATGCAAAATCAAGCTATATGGCAACCTATACAACTAATAACATATATACAACATTTAATACTGTTATTCCTCCCTCATTCCCACCCTTACCCTCACTGCTCTCTTTTGAGAATGAAGGGATCTTTCATAATCTGTATTTGGAGCCCAAAATAGATAGCTCCTTTTATTTAATTTGAGATCAGTTATCTTTGAGCATTGCTTTCACCGACATTATTCTATTTATTATGTATGTTGTTGTCTTGATCTACCTTCTTTGCATTAGTTTGTAGAAGTATTCCTATATGTTTCTCAGAATTCTTCATATTTGTCATTTCCAATGGTGCAATTATATTTCATTATACTGATATGAATGTATTCCACAAAGCTCTCTTCTGACATCTCATTTTAATGCAGAGGCTATCCAGGATTCCTGAAGCTTCTGTTAGTGGAACAAAAGCTGACAGCTTCTATTGACCATGCTATAAAGGCTTCAAATGTGGTTCCAGCTAGCACTAGACTCAGCTTTCTGAGAGACAGCTCAGTTAAGTACAGAGAGGATCACGGTCCAGGAGGCTCGATACTTGTTGATTGCTTCTTTGGACCTGACCATCAACTCCCAAAACACTGGAAAACACAACATGAACTTCAGTCCTATACAACTCCCTTCAACTTTTGCAGTGACTATGGCAGTGTGGAGGTGCAGGAGGAGGCAGAGGGTGTGAAGAACCATGCAATTTTTAGACTTTCTATAAACAGCAACTTAGCTGATAATATTCCAAATGTGAGTGAAGAACAAGTGGACATACTCCTTGAACAAGTGAATCATATCAATTTTGAATTCGTGCTATAAATGAAGTCATGAGATAAAAGAAAACTGCAGTTAGATAGAAGGACAGCTCATGAGTTCTCCTGGCAAAGACAAATAATGTCTTGTTAATAGAGTTGGTTTTATCTTGTGTCAAAAGGCAACATGACAATTTCTTGGGAAGTTTGATCATATGATATTATAATACTCTTCATAAATGTTTGCAAAAATACTACTATGAAAATATTTGCAATTTATCTTATTGTATAGTAGTGTTTGTTTTTGCAGAAAATGATATGGTAAATAATTTCTGCTCAGAATTACTTCAATGCAAAGGGGAATACAGGAGAATGGTGAAAAATATATTGCAAAACATGGTTTCATGTAAGAAACTGGAGAGGTAAAAGGTCTGTAGAGAATTAGAGGAACATCCCCCCCCCCCTTTTCTTTGTGTCCACAGTGCATGGTAGCATAGTTCCTGGAATACAGCAAGCACTTTAAAAATGCTTGTTGAATGATGCCTATAGGTCATGAACACATTCTTCAAGAAGAAAAGCAGGAGCCCTTGGTGAGCAACAAATAACATAAAAAAAATTGAATTGATTCTATTTTAACAGATAAGGAATGACTGGTTGCTGATGTGGGAGTCATTTCTGAATCAGCTGTCTGTGTATAGTCAGAACACCAACTTCTTAGGGCAAAGATCAAAGTCAATTCCAAATTAGAAGAAAAAAATAAAAGTAAGAAGATACTTGTCTACTACTTCAATGGATTTTAAAATCTCCTTAATGTGGATACTCTCTCCAATGGTACATGAACCATTCAAACCTCTTTATCATGAATGATTCTTGTCCATTTCCTCCACCAAGTCCTCCATATATCATCTGCCCAATGTATTAGGAGGGAAAGAGGGGGCACATTCCTTGAACATGGATGTTCATTAGTTATCTATCACTATGGAACTCTTCTTCTATGATTAGTCCATCCTGTTATTGTTATTTTTAGTCACACATGTCTCTAATGACATCCATTCTGCCACTTCTATGTAATTTTTAATTGTTAATTTGCTGTAGTTTGTCATGTGCTTCTTCACTACCTTTGGGTGACCTGCACCTTGAGTTTTTTGGCAACTATGTAATTTTATGATTTTTAGCCATACTAGGAAGAATGTTGTTGAAAATCAAGGGCTTTCCTTCAGGGAGAAGTTTGGGGTTATTTAAAGCACTGGAGAGTTTCCCAAAGGGAGACCAATCCACTAACCTTGTCCTGTTCAACTTTAGGCCCATCTCATCGTCTATTATTAGTGACTGCTCAAGACATTTATGCCAATAAACCAGCTCTATGGGTTGCCCATCCAATTGCACATCATAACCTGGCCAATTGTCATTCTTCATCCACGTACGGTTTTCCGTGTGAATGGTTATAGGTCAAACTCTTCTGAATGATTATGGAACACAATGATTTAGGAAGCTCTGCAAACATATAGGACTTGAGAAGATTTGGTACATAATTGATACGATTTCAATATGACAAGATAATGATGCTAGAAAAATAGGTAATGGATGAAAGCAGAGGGTCAAACATACATGTCCCTTTCAATATTCTCTAGTGCAGCAGAACAAGATTAAAATGTAATTGGGAAACATTTAGCAAGATAAATACAAATACAATAGAACATAAGTAATGTTAATATGTGTCTTTTTCTAAGTCAATATGCTGTCCTCGGGGATTCTTATTTAATGCACCTTCCTTTCTATTTGAATTTGACATCGCTAGAAAAGAGAACAGATCTTCATGTAGGTTATTACCATTCTTTAGGGAATTACAACCATTGAAAATCAGTTATCACAGTGAGGTGGCAAAAAGTGTCTAGAAACCATCTCAGTAAATAAACAATTGATTTGAGTGAAATTGGGTGGTTATGTCAGATACAGACAATCCTGATTTAGAAGATACACTATTTATAAAATCTTATAGAAAAGGATGATGGAAGATTATAAGCACTATTACCCATAAAACATTAAGAAATAGTGGAGAGCAAAGCAAGTTTGCAGAAGCTTGGCAAAAGACCCAAATAAGTAAAATCACCCTGAGGGCATATAAGGATAGAATTGGAAGTAGAACAATAATCAGATAAAAATGGAAAAGTTTTATCAAAATTTCTATAACATGTTCTTTTCTCTATTAATGGCAGAGGGTTATCACATTTGTATTCTAGTCCCCATCATAGTCCCCAGCATGTAGTTATAAGAATGCAGAAGTGGCACTAAATAAATTTTTAAAAAAAGATAGAGAATCATAGCTAGACTAGACCACACATATGCAGATAAGATCCATGCTGGGGAAGACAAAGTTTTTTAAAGCATTGGCAGATTGAGTATCAAGATTTCTGCAAAAGGGAAAATACTTAAAAATATCACAGGCCTAATTACTGCCCCTCACAAAGCAGGGGGTGGGGGAAGAGAGGAAAGAAAAACTTTAACTATTCAACCCTATATCTACTTTCTCATCTCTACAAAATCTTAATGAAAATAATCTGTATACTCATTGCTGACATTCTTCATGAAGGTCTAAGAAAGCATGAGTTGCCTTGTCACCCTACCTGGAAAATATTATTGAGGGTAAATACTATAGTTTATATTTCCATCAGATTTGTAGATGACATAAATCTATAAGGGAGAGGTAACATAGAAGATGACAGTCAGTATCCAAAAGACTTTGTGAGGATAGAACATTGGATTATATGTAATAAGATAATATTCAATAGAGATACAAAAAATAATCTCACAAGTATAAGATGGAGGAGGCATGGATAGATAGCAATTGTTCTTTAAAAGGTGTGTGTGTGTGTGTGTGTGTGTGTGTGTGTGTGTGTGTATTTGCGTGTGAACTGCAAGTTGAAAAAAAAATCATCAGTGTGAGGTCACTGTCACGAAGCTGATTTAAACTTGGGCTACTGTAAGAAGAAAAGCTTCCAGCAATGGGGAGACAAGAGGCCTGCTGTATTACCCAGACCTCATACAGAGTATTGAGTTCAGTTCAGCTTAATTCAAAGTTTAAGAATGACATTGATAAGATGGAGAGTATCCAGAGGAAGGCAACCAATATGGTGGACATGACTTTGGGTCCCTGATAGATAAGGATCCGTTGAAGGAACTGAGTCTAGTTAGCCTGGAGAAAAGATGCCTCAGAGAAGACATAATAGCTATATTCAAGTATTTGCAGGTCTAGAAATGGGTGAGAGGGTTTAAATTTATTCTGTTTGGTTACATAGGGCAAAAGAAGTGGTAACGAATGGGAGTGGCAAAGAGGCCTCTTTTGGCTCTGTTGTCAGGAAGGACTTTGGAACAGTTAGAGCTGTCTAAAATTGTCCAGACTCTGATATGCAGTTGGATGGACAACCCATAGAATTGATCCATCAATATATATCTCTTGGATAGTCACTATTGGTTGACAATAAGTAGGCTGATCTGACTTTGAGAAATTGTTAAATCAACAAACATTTATCAAACACTAGCTTAAGCATTTATTAAATGATATGTCATACCAGATGCTATGCTAAGTGTTGGGAGTACAAATACAAGTAAGAAGAAATACAGTTCTTGCCCTCAAGGAGCTTACATTCTAATGGGGAGAAGACAATACATAAAACTGAAAAGGGGGTGAGAGGGAGGTGCCACATGGGAGTATAGTGGAGGATGTCTAAAGAGGCAATCAAGAGCAGAACTTTGGTAGGAATGAAGATATGGTTGTCCCCTTTCCTTAAAATGGTTCTGGGAGGAAATGACCGAGCAGTCAGAGACCACCCCATAGGGTGGAGTGAACTTCCAGGATGAGGAGACTATTGTAGCATGGTGGAGAAAGTTTGGAGAGTTAGGAGTAGAACCTGGAGAGGAATGCTCAATACTTTTTAATCATCCCCCAAGTTTCTTCTTGAAACAAAAGCCTATCATTTTAATATGAATATTCTCCAAGGGATTCTGTGTGGTTACAAGTGTCATGGAATTGCCCAACCCCTTCATTTTGTAAGTGAGGAAATTGAGGCCCAGAAAGGTTAGGTGGAGGCAATTAGATGGCACAGTGGATAGAGTGCCAGGCCTGGAGTCAGGAAGACTCATCTTCTTGAATTCCAATCTGGCCTCAGGCATTTATTAGCTGTATGACCTTTGATAGGTCACTTAAATTTGTTTGCCTCAGTTTCTTCCTCTGTAAAATGAACTGGAGAAGGAAATGGCAAATCATTCCAGTGTCTTTGCCAAGGAAACCTCAAATGGGGTCGTGAAGAGTAGGATAAGACTGAAAAGTCACCAAACAACAACAATAACAACAACAATAACAGCAGATTAGTTGACTTGTCCAGGATCACACAAAATTCAGGCCTTATTGGCTCAAATCCAGCACTCTATACAAAATTATTACACTATACTTTCTTATACCCATAGTCAAAAAAGATTGCCAGAATCTTGGTCTTCAGTCTTTGCCCCTTACATCTCACTCCATCAACTGGGACAGCTCATCTGAGTTTCAGTTTGGGCCCCTTGACTATTGGTGAATGCTTAATAATGCTTTTCTAGTTTGGAAGGGCAGGGGACAGGGCCATCTCATCTGTTGTGATTGTCCTGGGTCCTAATAATTGAACCTACAGGGCCCCTGCCCTTGCAGCTAGCTGGATAAGGTGGGTGCCTGAGCAGTAGTGCCCTAGATATGGAAGTCTCCTGAAAGAAAACTGACTCAGTTCAGAAGGTGATCTCTCCAAGGGGTCAATTACCACACTTCCCCCTCCCCTGCTTTTAATTCATTCACCTATTTCCCTTCTTCTGAGGCCTGGAGCAGGGTTGTTGGGTGGTTTGGGCTTCAGCCTCACACCTAAAATGAATTCCACCCGGGCGTCAATCTGCTGAATCGCAGCCAATTAGAGCTGATTAGTTGTTAATGAGTCTGATGCTGCTTGATAAGCTGTTTAGCTTGCATTTGGAGGTGAGATGCTTAACACCCAATGGGGCTTTGTGCCTTCAAGTCTGTGTGGCCTGCAGAGAAGCAGTTCTGTAACGATGGAAACTTGTGAGTGGCCCATGCAATTGTGACGTCTGTGAGCACTTCAACCCTAGAGGTTTGAGAGCTCTGAGAGTTATGGAAGGGGATAGAATGGGCCTACTTTAGGCAGTTTCCTGCACAAAAGGGAACAAGTCAGGCCTCAGAAAAGCTTCCCCTCTACTCATGAGGGGCCACAGTCTTGGATAATCTGGGTCATGTCATAAAGACAGTCTGCAGTGCCAAAACCTAGATCTGCCTTTATTTGTAAGAATGAGATGACTGTCTCAAGCACTATTTTCTTCCTAGATAGGAGACTTGACTAGTTGATGCCTTGAGGTCCTTTCCAACTTTAAGATTTTAGGATTTCAATGCAGCAGCTTAGTGTGATGGATAGAGGGTTAGACTTGGAGTTAGGAAGATTCGAGTTTAAATCCTGCCTCAGACACTAGCTATGTGATCCTGGGTAAATCATTTAATGTCTCAGCTTGGTGTCCTCATCTGTAAAACGAGGATAATAAAGTAGCAATAGCCTAACAGGGATTTGTTAGGATCAAATAAGATGATATAAAACTAAAATGCTCTACAAATTATAAAGCACACTTTTTTCCCCTCACTGAAGCACTGTGCTAGCAATTAGAATAGAAAGGCAAAATTTTAGAAAACCCTTTGTTGTCCAAAAGTCTATTGGAGTGTGGGTGCACAATATGTAGACAGATACATTTGAGAGATATCATGATTTAGTGAATAAACAGCCAGTTTCAGAATCAGAAACACCTGAGTTCAGTCCTTCTTATAAATGTTGACCATTTGACTCTGGCAAAGTCACTTAATCTCTAAGTGTCCCAGACAACTTTCTAAAACGATGAATTGCATTGGTAGATGATCTCCACTGGTCGAGCTTTCCCACTAGGAGTACCCTATACAAATGAAGTCACAGGACTGGTCCAGAAATGAAAAAAAAAAATTAAGACGAAGGAGAGAAAACAACTCCAACGACTGCGGAGATAGTTGTCTGGAAAGTTTCCAGTAAGACTTGGCCCATGAGCCGAGCCTAACATGATTTTCATTTTCATGACGTAGCAATGCAGCCAAAATAAAATTGATCATTGGAGTCAGCAATGTTGGCTTTCTCTGAGCTATGTGACTTGATGATCTGAACAAATAGCCCATGGGTGATTTCACTACTTTCCACAGAGTTCAAAGTACTTTTGATTTCTTCAGGATTGTTTCCAATATGTCCAGGTACTATATAACAAATCGTTTTAACTTCAGATTCATGATTTCAGTGAGGACTATGATGAAACTACTCTTTGGTCCATCTATGAAGAAAATATTTAATTGAGGGAAAGTTTATGTTAAATTGCAAGTGGTGGTTTTAACCTACTTGAAAGAACAAACAGTTCTTAAGGACTTGATCCAATCAATTGTTTGCATGCAAATAATGCAGCTAATTGGAGATTTTTTTTTTCTTTTCATTAAATCAGGCCCAGAGGACTAATACTTGGAAAACACTTTGATAGCAGTTAGTCTTTGAAGTGACTCTCCTTTGGCCAGCCCTCTTCTGGTCTGCTGCTACCTTCAGGATACTGGCTATCATTGAGGCTCACTCTATTGCTGCCATCAATTCTCACTGGGGCTCCTAGGCTCACCTTCTCCACTACATTGAAGTCCGGGACTCACTGACAGCATAACCTTTCTATAATAGTGATTTTGTCATAGCCTCCCATGCTGAAAAACCATAGCAGTTCACTGTTGCCTACAGCAACCAGCCCAAACTGCTCTGACTGTTAAGGTCCCCTAGAATCTGGCCCTGCCTTTCCTAGAAACCCTGATTTCAACAACTTCCCAACAAATAACTTCTGCCCTACTTGGGCAGATCTACTTGCTGTGCTGAGCACAGCATGCATCTTTCCTGGATCTGAATCCTCCACCTCAGCCATTTCCTTTTCTGCTTATGACCTAGCTATCTATGCTGCTTCTTTCTCCCCCAACCCCTTCCATATCCAGCAGAGAATGAAGGAGAAAGAAGCTTAGAGAATAGTGAGTGTAGTTTATGGAGAGAAAGTAGAAATATAGAATTTCTTTAGAAATACTCCCATTTTAAGCTTTTTAATAATTTAGGCTGGTGGTTACCTTCATGATCAGATGTGGTATGGTGCTGGACCTAGGAGATACAGGTTTTAATCTTAGCTCTGATGATTATTAACTATATGACTTTGGGTTCTTCATCTTTCAAATGGAGACAGTAATATTTACCTATCTGTCTTTCATAGTTCTTCTGGGGTAAGAATTTGTACATGTTAAAATCCAATTTAAAGAAGAGGTATTTCTTTCTTTCTTTCTTTCTTTCTTTCTTTCTCTCTTTCTTTCTTTCTTTCTTTCTTTCTTTCTTTCTTTCTTTCTTTCT
>NW_020954610.1:52210950-52222302 GCF_900497805.2 Vombatus ursinus
CTTTCTTTCTTTCTTTCTTTCTTTCTTTCTTTCTTTCTTTCTTTCTTCCTCCCTCCCTCTCTCTCTTCCTTCCTTCTTTCCTTCCTTC
Source organism: Vombatus ursinus (assembly GCF_900497805.2). Lineage (NCBI taxonomy): Eukaryota > Metazoa > Chordata > Mammalia > Diprotodontia > Vombatidae > Vombatus > Vombatus ursinus. Next base: position 52,211,039 of record NW_020954610.1, read on the forward strand.
CTTCGTTCCTTCCTTCGTTCCTTCCTTCCTTCCTTCGTTCCTTCCTTCCTTCCTTTGTTCCTTCATTCCTTCCTTCCTTCCTTCCTTTCTTCCCTCCTTCTTTTCATTTTCCATTTCTTTGTTATTAAACAAAAATGAGCCTGGATTAGTGAGGCTTTGTTATAACCATGGAGCTCTAGTAAATGTTTCAGATAATGGGTAAATGTTTCAGATAATGACCAGACAGGTTGAGCTGCAGAGGAGGCGGCAATAGGATGGGTATTGCACCACCAATGATGTTTAAACAGCATCAGTGAAATGCTGCAATGCAGCTTAGCCAGCAGCATATAGAATGGGTTGTCTGTCAATCAGGGACCCTCTTTGGAACTTGAGAAAGAAGAATCTCCTTTCTGGTGCCACTTCCTTAGCCCTCTTGGTGTTGCCCTTCTAGAATGTCAAAGGCATCCACTGGGCCTCTTTCCCCCATGGGAAGCTTGATCCCAGTTGTGATCTGCCTTGCTGTGCATGCTCAAGGTTGCTCCTGGTGGCAGATGAGGATCTTGGGCATTCTAGCTGGTGGCTATTACTCATCCAGAGCTGGGCTGTATTGTGTTGCAGTTGGTGTCCATGGAGACACTATGGAATTTCAGCTGTTTAAGTCAGGAGGAGGAGAAGTCACTAATCTTAGAAAATGGACTCAGTCATTGAGAGATTAAATGACTTGCCCAGGGTCTCAAAGCCAACATGTGTCAGAGGCATTACTTGAACCCAGACTTTCTGACTCTGAACTTGACTTTCTACCCGCTAAACCTGCTTCCTCTCAAATTAACATGTATAAAATCAGCTCTCCGTGTTATATCCCCACATCCCAGTAGACTGAGCAATTCTGGTTTTAGTTTGGGTTTCCTGCTTCTGTGTCTCTACTTCTGAGAGTGACAGATTTAGAATGGATAAAATATTGCCTTTTATATCAAAAGAGGGAGGCATTCCTAGTTAAGATTAGTACCTCCTGTTAGCCTCACTTGTTTGTTGCTTTGGTTCTTCCATCTTTCATTCAATAAACCTTTAGTGAGTACTCATAGTGTGCAAGAGACTGTGTTAGGAAATAATGGTGATTCAGAGACACATAAGGTATAGTCCCCATCCTAGAGGAACTTCAAGTCTATTTGGTGAGTAAAGAAATAGGTGAAACAAAGTATGGATGGAATGTAGGGTACCATTAGGGGAGTGGCAAGAGATAAGGCTAGGAAGGTAGACTGAGCTTAAATTGTAGAGATTTCACTTGCCCAGTGTCACACAGCTAGTAAGTATCAAAGGCCAGATTTGAACTCAGTTCCTCCTGACTCCAAGGCCAGAACTCTATCCACTGTGCCATCTAGCTGCCCCAGTTTCACTTTATTTCAATAAGCAATGAAGAACTATTTAAGATTTTAGAGACCTGAATTTTCCTTGGATTTGTTTAGTCTAGAGAAATCCTCAGCTATACTCCTTCTATTTCAGTTTCCCAGGTAAGGGAAGTATTGTTGGATTTTGATGATTCCTGACTTGGATAGCAAAATAAGGTCAAGGTCAACAGGGTGTCCTGTTGTTCCTTAATAGGAGCCAAATTCGGAGATCAGGGCAGAGTATACTTAAGGTGAGTCTTCATTGATAACTAGAGATTTCAAGGCATCTGTGCTTCCAAGACACAAAGATCTGGTGAGTCATAAGAGACAGTTTTATATATTTCCTAGTGACAGTGCCAGGAAAAAAAAACAACATAGGGGATATGTGACACAGAAAGGGTTAGATGACCTTCCAAAGCAAGCTGGGCAAATTTCCTGATGCCAGGCCACTAGGAAGAATATCTAACTTTCCAACCTTACCTTCTAGTATTCAATATCCTCAGCTTTTCCTTTGTACTCTAACTTGACCACCATCCCCTCCCCCAGCATACTCTGTAATCCAATCCAACAAATACTTAATAAATGCCTATTCTTTGCAAGAAGCGTCATTGGTGATGAGGATAAGGCAATAAAAAAGCCTTGGGCTTTCTACAGAGGGACATATGTATGCATTTATATGTAAAGTACCATGAAATAATTTCAAAAAGGAAAAAGTACTAATAGGTGAAGGGGTTGGAAAGAGCCTTTATAGGAGATGTCACCTGAGCTGCGCTTTGAAGGAAGCCAGGGAATCTACAGGATAGAGTTAAGTATTTTGTGAATTCCAGACATGAGAGACCATTTGTGTAAAGGCACAAGGGCTGGTGATAGAATATTGAATATGGGCGTCCTGATCAAATGGCAATATGAAATACGCAGGTAATATGAAATTTGAAATATGAAATTTGCAGGAAGGAGAATAGTATGAAATTGTACTGGAAAGATAAATGGGAGTCACAGGACAGGAACTGTTTCTCTTTTGTCATTGTACTCACAGCACGTTGCAAGGGACCTGGCACATAGTAGTTGCTTGGTAAATACCTGATTGATTATGGAGGCCAGACTGAGGAGCTTATATTTGTTCCATTGTGGCAAGAGGGAGCCACAACAGACTTTTCAGAGTGTGTGTGTGTGTGTGTGTGTGTGCGTGTGCGTGTGTAGGGGGTAACATGGTCAGATTACTGCTTTAAGAATAATAATTTGGAAACTGTGAAGAGGATGGATAGGGGAAAGGAAAGATTGGAGGTAAGGAGAACAATTAGGAGGTTATTGCAGTTGTCTAGGTGAGAGGTGATGAAGACGTGAACTTTGGTGGTAGCTGTGTGAATGGAGAAAAGGAGAAGTATTGAAGAATTGTGAATGTAGACATGACTGGGTTTGGTAGCTTTGCATATGTGGAGTGAACAACAGTGATTAAGAAGCTATCAAAATAGTCCTGGCAAGATGAGAGGAGGACTTGAGCTGGAATAGAGGGCGTGTAAGTGGAAATAAGGGGACGAATGTCATAGAGGCTATAGGAGTATCAAGTGCAGGACTTGATAACTGATTGAATATGGAGCTTGTGGCCAAGGGAAGAGTTATGGTTGTATATTTGAGTGACTGGAAGGACAATGTTGCACTCAACATAAATAGGGAAATTGGGAGTAGGAATGGATTTGGGGGAAAATGAGTTTCATTTTAGATAAGAGTTGAGATGCCTACAAAACATGATTAGCAGTTGGTTGGTAACATGAAGTTGGAATTCAGTAGAAAGAGGAGGATATCTCTATCATCTTTATTGCTATCATCTCTATCTCCATTTTATCTCTGTCTCTATTTCTTTCATCTCAATATCATCTACTCTATAGCTGTCTATATGTGTATATATGTATGTATATATGTATATGTATGTATACACATATACACACTCTATATTCACAATGTCCAGGAAAAGGAGAGGTTGACCCTGTCAAAAGCTACAGAAAAGTTAAGTAGGATAAGGATTGAGCAAAAGTCATTGGATTTAGCAGTTAAGAGATTATTGGTAACCTTGCAGAAAGCTATTGTAGTGGAGTGGTCAGGTTGAAAGTCAAATTGCAAGGGATTGTGAAGTGAGTGGGAGGTGAGAAAATGGAGATAATGAATGTAAATAATCTTTTTTATTTAAGTTTGTGAAAGGGAAACAAGATATATTACCACCTACCCCAGAGCCTAGGTTTACACTCTGGCTTGCTTTGAGTACCCTCTCTACTTCTCTAAATTCTAAAGAATGAATAGTCATTCTCAAAGACCTAAATTAAATGCCACTTCCTAAAGAAGTCCACAACGCAGCCCACAGTAATCTCCATCTTTCTCCATTCTCCTAGACCACTTACCCGCATCATTCAATTTGACACTTAAATGATGGCTAATACTAACTGGTTCATGGAATTATTACACACATAGAATTTCAAAATTTATAAAATGCTTTTCTTACAATAACTGTGTGAGGTAGGTATCATAAACATTATTACCTCCATTTTAAAGGGGAAGAAACTAAGGCTTAGATAGGTTAACTGACTTGTCCATAACCACACAACTAAAAAATATTGGAGCTGAAACACTTGTGTGTGGCTTGATGCCTTAGGGAGATTGTAAACCAGTTGAGGTCACCCATGTCTTATACTTCAAGGTCCCTCTAGGTGCCTAGGACCTAGAGCTAACTCTGTGTGTATTGTAGATATTCTGCTGAAGGAATTCAGGATTTTAACTGTTGCTACTCCCTCCTTTACCCTTGGAAAGTCAATGGCTTCATATATTACCGCATAGACCTTTCAGGCAAACTCCTGGTTGCTCCTTTAGGAAGCCTTGTCCTGGAAGTGCTATTCATGGTCATGTCAGAACATGATCTATAATCTTTTGCGCTCAGGGCCACTATAAGCCAGTGACCTCAAGACCCTTTGCAGATGGTAGTTCACTTATCCTTACTCGTATTACTTTTGGAGCCAGGAGATGCTAAGAACAGTTCCAGTAATTTTGTGATGGGTAAAAACTGATCCAAAGGCTCAGTGGCAGTTGTAGACCAGTGGTAAGTGTTGGAAGTTGGTTGAGTAAGGTATTAAATTTGGCACACATTTACTGAGCCCTTTGCTATGTGCAAAGATGAATAAGATGCATCTCTACCTGCTAGGAGATTCCAACTCCATAAGGAGATTACAACCTAGTGGATACGGGTGGAGGATCTCAGATTTCCCAGATCTAAAGTCTTATTTGGAACATGTCTTTGCCTGTCTCAGAGTCTTCTGAAAACTGGATAGGCCCATGAACTTGCTGAGACTTAATTGATAAACACAATATTTCTTTGGATTTGCAATCATCCATCAGGACCCATTAGGCTGCAGTGGCCTGAGGTGATTTACCAACATGACTGATGATATTTGAAGACTTATTACAGAAAGGGTCAGTGCCTTACCTTGTCTGTAGCTTCATCCTATTCTTACTTAGAGATGAATTTGGTGTTGTGTGTTCTTTCCCATCCTGATCATAAACGTGGTTAGCAATATAGTGAGCTATGCCATGGCAATGATGAACAGAAGATGAGAAGTAGAGGGTAGTGACAGAGTAGTGATAGTCATAGGATTATGGAATGTAGAGCTTGATTTCTAAATCTTTATGTTAGCAATCATATATACAACTCTCTTATTATATAAATGGGGAGAAAACACTGGTAGCCCAGAGGAATAAAATTCCTTGCTCAAGGTCTCACCAGTAAAGAAGCAGAATTGAGATTTGAACCCAAGTCCTCTGACTCCACATTATGTCCACCATAGGAAATATCCTTTCCTAGGTATAGTCAGTTCCTTCAGAGGAAAATAACACTTGTTTATGAAGAGAAAAAAATGACAGAAAGTAAATAGGTGCTCATCTTGCTCTGCATCCATTCATATAGGTCTTCCCCGATTTCTCTGAAACCTTCCATTTCATCATTTCTTACAGCAGAATAGTAGTCTATAGTTATGTACCACAATTTGTTCATCCATTCCCCAAATAATGGGTACCTCCATAGTTTCCAGACCTTTGCCACCACAAAAGACCTGCTGTAAATATTGTTGTATGTGAATCCTTTTCATTTTATCTATTTGGGGCAGGGGACTAGTAGTGGTATTGCTGTATCAAAGGGTATGCACAATTTGGTAATTTTTGAGGCATTGTTTCAAATTTCTTTTTGACTTTGATCAATACAATGGCCAGACATGATTCTAAAGAACTGATAAAGCATAAAACCCATCTCCTGACAGAAAAGTGATGTACCCAAGATGGAGAAAAAGACATATTTTTTGACATGGTTAATATGGGAATTTGTTTTCTTGATGATTCATATTTGTTATTTTTTTTGTTATTCTTTCATGGGGGTTGGAGGAGGTGGGAAAAAGAAGAGAGAAAATTAATGCTTATTAATTGAAAAAATAAAATTTAATTTTAAGAAACCCGTAGGTAATATGACATAATTGGAAGAATGTTGGACTGGAAGTTAGGAAATCTAGCCAGCTGCACCTTTTGCCACCAACTAGGTGCCCAATCTTAGGCAAACTATTAAATTTCTTCATTTGTAAAAGGAGATTGAACTAGATGACGTTGGAGATCTCTTGTAGTTCTTTAAATATATATGTTAGTTGATATTTATTGGGCACACATGGCAGGTGCTCACTATCCTATAGAGGGTGTAGAAACATGTATGAAAAAAGCTGTATAGAGCTTAGCAGCTGGAGACAGTGGCACATGCCTATAATCCATCCCTGCTGCTCGGGGAGGCTGAAGCTGGTTGATAGCTTGAGCTGGAGAGTTCTGAGTTGCAGTGTACTAAGCACTAAGCTCACCAATATAGTAAGTCTTCAGGAGCAGGGGTTAACTAGGCTGCCTAAGGAGAGACAAAATGGCTTTGGTCAGAAAGGGAAAAGATAAGAGCCCTTGTGCTGATCAGCAGGCGAATTATGCCTATGAGAGGCCACTGCCCTTCCAGCTGGGTGAGATAAGGATACTCAATTTTGAGAGAGAGAGAGAGAGATCTAGACAGCAATGGAGAAAGAAGGACAAATAAACATAGCCTGCGAACTGGAGGATTTTCTGAATATAAGTACACTGCCGAAGCTTGGAGTGCTTTTCAGAGCAGGAGGAAGGTTTATCCATTGAACCTGAACTGACTTCCCTTGACTTCACTGGTCTTTGTGGTTCAGAAATCTGAAAGAATGTCATGTTGATGAATGATCAATGTCAACTTGGAGGGAGGTCTCTCCTGGCATTCTGGAGGGCTTTTTCCTTGGATCTGTTCCTTTCAATATTTGCATCTAAGACTTGGGGGGAAATTGCAAATTTAACATATTTGGAAAGGATTCTCTATGTTAGATAGTGAAATCAAGATTTAAAATTAGATGGAGAGACTGAAAACATAGGCTGAAACTAATGAGATGAAATCTAATTGGAATAAGTGTAAAATCCTGTGCTTTTGTTGATAAGATATAAATCAACTACTCAAGTATAGAATTGGGAATGTTGGATTTATCAGCTCAGTTGACAAAAGCCACCTCACCATGAAGTTTTTCCTGGTTTCTCCCTTGTCTAATAATATTTTTTTATTTTGAACTGGACCTGTGTTTAATAATAGTATATGGAGCTCTCCTATTCAGGACACTTTCTCCATCCATGTGAATTGGTATCTGCTTTGCAAATTAGAGTTGCTTGGCCAGGGCATTGCATTAAGTGACTTGCACAGGATCACACACAGAATATGTATCAAAGGCAAGATTTGAACCCACATCTGATTTTGAATGCTGTTGGCTCTCTGTCACACTACTATGACTCTGGATAGCGTAGTGTATTCCATACACACATTATATATGTATGTAATGCATATATAATATATCCATATTATATACGTAATATGTGTGTAGATATACATTTCTATATGATCTTACTATATTCTAATTTGAATTTTACTTATCTGCACATGTCTTATTTTTCTCTTCCTAGACAGTAAATTCTTAGAGAATAGAAACCATATCTTATTTATCTTTGTGTCTCTTCTAGAGCCTAGATTTATCAGTCAGTCAACAAATGTTTACCATGTTCCAAGATCTGTGCTAAGCACCAGTGGTACAAAGAAAGGCAGAAACAATCCCTGCTCTCAAGGAACTCATATTCTAGTGGGAGAGACTGCACACCAACAAATATCAAGGTAATCTCAGAGGGGAAGGCACTAGCAGTTGGAGAGCGGTGTGAGAAAGTATCCTTGCAGAAGGTAAGATTTAAGCTTAGACTTGAAGGAAGTCAGAAGATGGAAACAATGAGGGAGAGTATTTTAGGCATGGGAGAGATAACCAGTGAAAAGGAACGGATTCTAGAGATGGAGTGTCCTGTTCAAAAAATAGAAAGGTGGCTAGTGTGATTGGATTATAGATGAGAAGGATGACAGAGCAAAATATAAGAAGATTAGAAAAGTAGGAAGGGGCTAGATTCTGGAGGTCTTTAAAAGCCCAAGCACTTACTGTGAAACAATGGAAAAGTCAGCCAGGTCTGGAGTTATGGCTTTGCCACTTTGTGTATGAGTCAAGTTATTTTACTGTTTTGGTCTTTTTTTCTCATCTATACAATTTTGAGGTTGGATCAGATGAATTCTGAGGTTCCCTCTATCTCTAAATGTGTGAAATTTTTTACTGAATAAATTAACAAATAAAAAGAATACACGAAGTAATGAGAGACAAGGTTTTTTTATAAATAATTTTTAAGCTTAGGTTGAGTCAAGACTATGGCATGGATGCAAAAAAAATGGCTAATGTGATCTTGGGTTACATCAAAAACTGTGTACTGGGTAGAATGAGAGAGATAACAGTTTTGTTATAAATGATTAGGCTACATGTGGAGTATTATATACAATTCTGAACACTTCATTTTATAGGGAAACTTGAATAAGCTCTAGTTTGTCAATAAGGATGACCAAGACAGTGAAGAGAGTTGAAAGAGTTGTCTATGATGAATATGTCCTAGATCTTAGATTTAGAGATCATGTATTAAACTCCCTTTGATTTTATAGCTGAAGAAACTGAAGTACAGACATAGTAAGTGACTTGTCTAGGGTCACATACATTCCAAGTAGCAGAACCATGATTCTAGTGCAATGATATATACACACATATATGTATGTACACACATATATTTCATATAATTATGCACATACACAGAAACACAAAAATACATACACATATAAAACATATGTATTATATATATAATACACAACACAAAATACATACACCATACACACAAATATGTAGGAAGATGTCACACACACATATATTTGTAAATATGTCTTTGTATGTGTGTGTGTAACAGCTAGATGGAATAGCAGATAGAGTACTGGGCTCAGAGTAAAGTTATATGACCCTGGGCAAGTCACTCAATCTCTGTTTTCCTCAGTTTCCTTACTTGTGAAATGGGGATAATAATAGCACCTACATCACAGGGTTGCTGTTAGGATCAAATGAGTTAATATTTGTAAAGCACTTGGCACAATGCCTGGCACATAGTAGGTGCTTAAAATACTTATTTCTTTCTCTTATATCATGCTACTATCTCAGTGATTAAAGGAACTAAAGCTGGATTTCTAGAACAGGGGACATCTAGCGTGAGGAGACAACATTATTATCTCCAAATACTTGAGGAGTTATTCCATAGAAGAGGGATTTAAATTTATTTGATGTATATCCAGAGGGCAGAATTAGAACCAATGGATGGTAATTACAGGGAAACATATTATAACTTTTTATAATACAAGTTGGAGCTTGTAAAAAATGGAAAGATATTCACCTGGCTGATCTGCAATGCTTGACCCTCTTTAGTAGCAAGGTCCAGGGTACATGCTGTCAATCAGATATTTACCCCATCTTGCCATCTGTACTGCTCAATACTAGAAGGTGCTTTGAGGTATCAGCTATAGCAACTTGGGATCTTTTTGATCCCCCACTTTTCTAATTATGGGGGGGTAAAGGTTCAAGGGACAAAAATGGCTAAACTATGTTGCAGGATCAAAGGAGTGTGATACCTATGATCTCTACTGTGACATTCCTTGGCTTGATCTCTTTGTGGGTAGTGTCCTCAGTTCTGACCCTGATTTAGAGGTTTGTGTAGATAATCCAATTAGCCAGCACTTATTAAGTGCTTATTATATGCCAGGCACAGAGCTAAACACCGAGGTCCCCCCCCAAAAAATCATAATCCTTGCCCTCAATTTTGCCTCCATGCTATGCTAAGAAAACTCTTCCTTTGTCCTTTAATCCTGAAGTGTTTCCATTAAAGGGAACCTAAAAAAAAAACTTTAATCAGAATATTAAAATGGATCATAGCAAATTAACATCAATGTATTCATTTTCCTTGAACTAGGCATCAACTCCCAGTGTTAGGTGGGCCCCACAATTCCCTCAGCTCAGGGAGCTGGTAAGGACATTTGCTTAAGTTTCTTTCTTTTGTAACCCAATTTTTGCAGTAGATCAATGGCCAATCTGTTGAGATGTTTTGAGGGCCTTTCAATCAGCAAGCATTATTTATCATGGACTAGGTGCTAGTTGTACAAAGACAAAATGAAAGACCCTTTGTCCTCAAAGAGCATATAGCAGGGAGACAGGAACACATGTAAGTATATGCAAAAGATAGCAATATGGATTAGATGTAGCATTTTACTGGTCAAGGGAAATTCCTGGTGAAGAAATTTCCTTTCTACAAATGCATATCAGCACCTTCTCTGCAGCTTGTTGCCTAGAGAACTGAGTTAAATGGCATAACTAGAGTCACACAACCAGTATGGGTTAGAGTTTGGACTTGAACTTACGATTTTCTGATTCTAAGATTGCCTCACTATACACCATACCATGATGCTTCCCTGGGTGCCAAAAAGGTATAAACTAAATGAAATTGAGGATTGGGGTGTTCAGAAAAATGTCAAGTAAGATGACTCTCTGAGCAGATACCCAGCTTTTAGGAGGTCTTTCTTCAATAGTGTCTTTCCATTTCACACTGGGCAAGTCTATTTGTGTAGTCCAGGTGGGGAGAGGGAAGAGAACAAGACTTTATTCATCATCTATTATGAGCCAGGAACTATGCTAAGGACTTTACAAATATCTCATTTGATCCTCACAACAACCTTGGGAGGTAGGTGCTCTTACTATTTCTGTTTTACAGGTGAGGAAACTGAGGAAGAAAGAGGTTAAGTGAATTGCCCAGGATCATAGAGCTATTAAGTATCTAAGGATAGGTTTGAACTCAGACTCAGTGCTCTATCCACCGTGCCACCTAGCTTCCTCTAGTGAGGCAGGCTTTCTGTCCATAGGGCCTAAATAGCTTAGGCATGGTGGTCCTGCCCAAATGTCTGGAAAGGAAGGATATCAAGCTCTACTATTCTTCTCTATCCCGTATACTCAAAACCAGTCTTCTCTTTAAACCCTCTGCCCTAGTCATGGCACATGGCCAGTACATATCCCTGAACTCTGAATAGAGGCCAGGCCAAGTCCAAACACAATATTTTTCTTGCTTTGTACAATCACTTCATAGATATAGGGACTTTAGAGGCTGTCTGGTCCAACCCCCTTCATTTTACAGTCTTGGAAACTGAGGTAAAAAAAGTTAATTGACTTACCCAAAGTCATACACAGAGTAAGTGGTAGAGTTGGGATTTGGGATTTGAACTCCCCCCAACACCAGTTCATTCTATCAGATATTTGAGTACATTATATGTCCTTTGCTAAGGGCTGGGTAAAATTATATACACACACACACACACACACACACACACACACATATATACCACATAGTATATGTGGTATATATGTGTGTGTGTGTGTGTGTGTGTGTGTGTGTGTA
>NW_020954610.1:52222702-52277059 GCF_900497805.2 Vombatus ursinus
TGTGTGTGTGTGTGTGTGTGTGTGTGTGTGTGTGTGTGTATATATATATAGTGTATATGTGGGTGTGTGTATGTGTGTGTAATAAAACATGGCTTCCAATATCAAATAGCACAGTTTCACTAGGAGATGAGGCATCCACATATGAAATAGTTTATCATTAATCTAAGGCATCAGGTGATTAAACAACATTCCAACTCGACAAGACTTTATTGAGAACCTACCATGTGCAAAGCACTTGCCCAAGCTTTGCGATGGATCCAATGAAGGATCAGTCTTGGTCTGGGCTTCAAAGACTCTATGGTATAGTAGTGAGGAATAATTGGTAAAGTTATGAAGCCTTTTCTCTGAGATTACCTCCCATTTGCTTGGTATATATTTTGCATGTAAAATTTCTTGCATGTTTTTCCTCCATTAGAATGGGGGCACCTTGAAGGCAGGGACTATGGTTTTGCCTTTACTTTTTTTGGTATCCCCAGTAGTTAATCTAGTACCTGGCATATAGTAGGTGCTTAATCAATGCCTGTAGATTGACTGACTATCCCACAAAATAGAAACAGGTTCTTTTATTTTTGTGTCCTTTTTCTTTTATGTCTTTACTCCTTCAGCATTCTAAGTGGCTTCTACAGAGTTACCCATAAGCAGCTGCAAAATTAATTGTGGAGCAAGTGAAGAGGAAAAAACCAGACTTTGCTTTTGTCCTACACTGCAATTAATGACTAGAGCCATTGCAACTAGTCTTCAGAGGAAAGAAGCAAATACCTGCCTGTAACTACAAATTGGCTCATGTACCAGAGAGAGTTAGATCACAGTGGTGGGAGCATTGATGGCTAGGTGCCTTGGTGATTTCAGGGAAGCTTGTCTTAAGCTTAATAGAGGCAAGCCAAATATTGTTTACATGGAAAACCTTTGCATTTAAATATGTTGGGGTGTGAGAGGAGAACCAGTGAATATAAACATATTTCATTCCTGAATAGGTGCATTCAGCAGTCTCTCTTGGAGGGTGTCCAATTTTCATGGCCTGTTGTTCCTGAGGCCTCTGTTGTCTTTGCTTTGAGGATACAATCTCCTCAGCTATCATTCTTTCATAACCAGTGTCCAAATTGTTCTTAACTTGGTACCCAGCAGTTATTCAGAGGTGGAAAATCCCTACCTGGAAGGAACTTTCCTTCTTAGAGAGGTCAGAAAAGAAAACTGAAATTGGTCAAATCATGGAAAAAGGAAATAATAGTATATAGCGTACATTTATTTATAATGTTTTATGGCTACATGCTCTTTCTGAGGGGCAGCACAGCCCTTGTACAATAAGCACAGAACTTGAGGTCAGAAGGCCTGTGTGCCTGAGTCCTGGTACTCTTCCACTTTCTAGAAATGTGAACTTGGACTAATCCCCTCCCCTTGCTGAGCCTCAGTTTCCTCCTCTATAAAAAAATGGGGGTGGTGATTACATGACAGTATTCTATGACCTCATCTGAGTCTCTCAACATTTCCAAGAGTCAGTTAGCATAAGCACTCTTATATCAAGTTTTCATATGGGGAAATTGACTATAGAGAGGTTAAATAATTCGCCCAAGCTTACAAGCTAATAAGTGGTAGAACCAGGACTTGGATCTTTGAAGTCCAGTGGTCTTACTATTACATTGTAATACATCACAGTGCTCACAGAACACTGGTATCTTTGCTAGTTGATAGGCTGAAATTAATAGTAAATAGCAGAATAATATGAAAATGAAAATCACTGAACCTGGCTGTTCTTATTATTGTCCTTTCTAGTAGATATTACCCTGAGGTAGACAGCCTTTAGGAGAAAATTCTTCTTTGTGTTTGCTCCTCTTTAAATTCAGACTTGTAGCTTGATGGGATGTCTGGTCTGTTTCTTCTGTCCAGTCCGTGATATAAGAGTGGGTGAGACTCTTCACTCCAGCCTGCCTATTTCTCAAACCTAAGCTTTCAGGAAAGTGCCTATTGCCTCCCCATACCCTTCCTTGCCTGGAACTGTCCATGGTACTCTTCCTTTAACACATTAAAGAGGGGTATGTTAGCTAAGGTAATGATTTATGAAAAATTCTATTGGTATCTTTTAAAAAAATTTTTTTTTCATATTTCACTGTATCCTTCCCCCTTACCCAACCCAGAGAAGTTCCCCTTATAACAAAGAATAAAAACAAAGGAGGATAAATATTTCAACAAAACTAAACATTTAATTAAAGTAGTCCAACATTAAATATGCAGTGTTCCTTATTCATAGTATCTCATTTCTGAAAAGAAGGGAGATAAGTGCATTCTCTATTTTCCAGACCAAATTTGGTTAACATAATTACACAGCATTCAGTTTCAGTTTTTCTTTGTTTTGTTTTTCCATTTATAATACTGTTGTTGTGTACATTGTTTTCCTGATTCTGCCTACTACTTTGTATCAGTTCATGTAGGTCTTCCAATGATTCTATGAATTTTTTTTATCTCCATCTATTCTTGCAATGCACTGATATTCCATTACAATTACTATATCACTATTTGTTTAGTTCTTTCTTATTCAATGAACATATGCTTTGCTTCTAATTCTTTGCTGCTACAAAAAGTATTGCAGTGAATATTTTGGTGAATAGAATTCTATTTCTATCATTGCCTTCTGGGAAACAGCGTTGTCTGATTTGGGGTAAGCGGTCATCTTGGAATGAGGACAGGCTGTCCTTTTTTAGGGTACTCTTCCATAGTTCAGACAGTGAGTGGTGCTAAGACCTCATCTGACTAAACCCACCCTCTTCTCATCCTCTTTTCCTCTGGAGATTGTCATGGGAATATGACCTACTTGCCCTCTGCTTCTCCATCCTACATGGGAAATGGATTGTTGATTTGGATTTCTTGGGAGCAGGGGTTTGAGGAAGAGCATATTTGCAGAAAGCTTCAGCTCAGCAGAGCATAGCACTAAGAAAACAGCTCTGCTTTTGAGTGGGGCCATGGTGAGTTGTATTTCAGAAGCTGTGACCCTTTTCACTGGCTTTCCAATTTCGGTGAATCGAAAGCATCCAAGAAGAATAAGCAGGTATATTTCAGAGTTATGTCAAGAGCTGTGCTCTGCTGCCCCTTCCTTTCTAGCTTTTTAAAGCAGCAGCAAACTTTTCTGTTATTACTTTAGCTTGCTGACCTGGATTAGCTATAGAGACCCAGCTATTGGCTGGTCTGTGTTCTGTTTGCTGACTTCCCTCAGGGTACTGAGCTGAGTCACAGATATGAGGACTATTGTTGTTATTTGTATTTTAGCTTGTTATTAAGTTTGTGTTATGGTCCCCTTGCCACCTCTTACCCCTCTTGCCTCAATTCCTCCCTCTCTGTTTTCATCCATCTCCCTCTTTTCTTTCTGCACCACATCTATTTTTTCCCCTCAAGTGTGTATTCAGTAAAGTGACCAATATTCCTGGAGTTGGGCTAGTCTGTTTCCATTGCTTTAAAAAAATTCCATGGCCATCTCACGTCAACCCCTCCTCATCCCAATTATTGGCTCTGGATAGCAGCATAAGGTATGGGATCACGTGCTGTTCAGTCTTCTTGAAGTTTGTCTTGATTCTCTCTGTGGTCATAGCAGCTTAACTGCTATCTTCTAAACTGTTACATTTGTATTAGGAGATGGATTCTTAGCATGACACAAGCAAATTAGCTTTCCCATTTGAAATAGCTACAGCATATTGGTTGCAACATGGCACTATGCAGAAGTCACATAGCAAAACAAAGACAAGACCCCCTCAAAGGCATCAAGGTACATAATGTCAGGACTAGGAGATATTAGAAGGTGAGGGAGTAATTTTCTCCCATTACCAAAAATGCCAGCTTATCTCCCCTTCAGATTGGATTACCATACATACCTAACTTGCTTTTCTTTGAAACACACTTTATTCCCTTCCAAAACAGAAACAAATCAATCAATCAACAGGCATTTATTAAACACCTACTATGTGCTAGGCCTTCTGCTAAGCAGTGGTGATACCAAGAAAAAACAAAAACATACCTGACTTGAAGGAGCTCACATTCTAATGGACATAGATGGACATACACAATAAATACAGTGGTGACAGAAGGTAACCTTTGAGGGAAATGAACAAGCAGCTGAAGGCCTAGAAACCTGAGTGACCATAGATTGGGTATGGTTAAGCAAATGGCTAAGCAAACATAAATATAATAAAATATTATTGTGATATAAACATCAGGGATTTAAAAAGTTCAGAGAAATATGAGAAGATATTAACCGATTCAAGGTAAAGAAAGCAGAAACAAGAACAATACACACAATGACTGAGATAATATGACAACCGACATTTGAGTAGAGTGATGCATAATGATCCTAGGACAGATGATGGAACTTATTTCTCTCTTCTTAAAAAAAGAGGTTGGGGGTAGAGACAACAAATATGGAATGTTTCATAGACTGTCTGGCCTGATTATTAACAGTTGCTTTTGCTCAAACTTTTTTTTGTTATAAAGTTCTATATGACAGAATCCATAAAGAAATTATGAACATACAAAAAGGTGTCCAACAAACATTGAGGGATGCAGCATCCATAAAAACTATTAAGAAATATCTTGTAACTTTGGCTTAAAAGTCATTTTTGGCCCTACTCTTGATACCTCCCTATTTGGACCTAAGGAATATCAGCCCCTGAATTCAGTGATAATTGTGTCTTTTGGATGAGCATCATTATCGTCTCAACAGGAGACTAGTGGGTTATTATGTAGAGGTTGGTGAGTAGTTATTTTCCAGTTCTTCTGAGCAAATCACAATGACTCAATGTTGCTGAGTAAAAGATTCAAGTTAGGATTTCCTGACCACAGGGGTTGCTAGATCTTGGCAAGACTTTCCAAATGGGGTTTTAGACATCCCTTCTCTGGAGTAATTATTAACAATAAATAATAATAGCATTTATATAGCACTTTATGGTTTTCAAAAGACTTTTTGCCACGCTATCTCATTTGATCCTCACAAGAGCAACATAGATGTTATTTTTATGCCCATTTTACAGATGTAGAAACTGAGGCAGAAAGAAGTTAAGTAACTTACACAGCATCACACAGCTAATAAGTGTCCGAGTTAAGATTTGAACTCAGATCTTCTTGACCCAAATTCTAGCATTCTATTCCCTGTGCTACCTAGCTGTTCCTATCTAGAAGATTGAAGAGGGAAATGTTTATTTTTTAAATTATTTTTTTAAATTAACAAACATTTATTTCCTTTCTCTCTCACCTCCTAAACTTCATTATCTCCTCTTCAGGGAAACAGAAAAGAAAAAATAAAACCATTTTGAAAAATGAACATTGCCAAAAAAAAAATCCCACACTGGCCATGTCCAAAAAATGAGATAACAATGTTTCATTCTTCATATTGAGACCTTCACCTCTTTATCAGGAGACAGGTAGCATACATCATTAGTCCTTTGGAATTGTAATGATCATTACGTTGTTCAGAATTTTTATGTTTCTCAAAGTTATTTCATAAATTAGCATGTTGCTATTATATAAATTGTTCTTCTGGTTATACTCACTTCATTCTGTATCAGCTCATACAAATCTCCCTAGATTTCTCTGCATCCATCTATACATCCTTTTTGTCATTTCTTATGGCACAATAGTACTCTCTTATAGCCATAAATTATGATTAGTTCAGCAATCCCCTGATTCATGGGCACCCCCTCTTAGTTACTCTCTCTCTATATATGCATATGTGTGTATGTATGTATGTATGTATGTATGTATGTATTTACCATTACCAAAGAAAAGGGGCTATATTTTAAAAAAAAAATCTGGATTGACTTTCAGATTATTCCACAGTGGTCTTGATCAGAGGAAAGAAGATTTGCTAGATCATCTCTGAAGGTACATATAAGATAGTTACAGAAAGATACTGGAATTCCCTTGGTCAGGTTCACCAAACCCTTGTTTTTCATTTTCCTCATCTGAAGAAAGGTATCTCATTACAGTGGCTACTTCAAGGCCTTCTCTAAAGAGAAGTTAATTAAAGGATGATATTGGTGACAGTTAACAAACATTTGTTATCTCTTTCCTAGAATTGGAAGTCATCAGATCATAGATTTAGAGCTATAAAGGACCTTGGCATCCATCTAGACCAGCTCCTTCATTTTAAAGATGAGGAAATTAGGCCCAGAGAAATTGCAACTTGTTCAAATTTATACATATAGTAAATGTCAGAGCTAGGATTTGAAACCTGGGAGTTTATATCCAAACTCAACATTCTGGCTACTATATCATGATGCTTCTCATTGCCAGAAGTAAAAAAAAAATGCTATAATGAATACATTTTTTCTTGCCCTCTGTATGGGAATTTTTTCCCCCTGGACATTGATTTCCCTGTTGTCTTAGCTCTAATTTGCCATCATTTTTACAATACAATTGCTTACTGACATTGAGGGCATTTTACCTGATTGACTGAGCATCCCTGATTCCAATTGGACTCAATAGAATTTCCTACAGGAATAACATTAAGGCCTTCAGCACCATTGGCTGGATAGTAGTAACCAGAAGATATTTGATGGTTAGATTAGTTTGTGTTTTACAACTGTTTCCTTGTCTCTTCAGAGCTCCTTAAAAATTCTCCAAAGGACATCTGTACTTTTCAAGTTAGTGAAAAACAAGGATTTGGTGAACCTGACCAAGGGAATTCCAGTATCTTTCTGTGACTATCTTATATGTACCTTCAGAGATGATCTAGCAAATCTTCTTTCCTCTGATCAAGACCACAGTGGAATAATCTGAAAGTCAATCCAGATTTTTTTTTAAAAGATAGCCCCTTTTCTTTGGTAATGGTAAATACATACATACGTACATACATACATACCTACACACATATGCACACATAAAGAGAGAGTAACTAAGGGGGGTGCCCATGAATCAGGGGATTGCTGAACCAATTATAATTTATGGCTATAAGAGAGTACTATTGTGCCATAAGAAATGACAAAAAGGATGTATGGATGGATGCAGAGAAATCTAGGGAGATTTGTATAAGCTGATACCGAATGAAGTGAGTATAACCAGAAGAACAATTAGGTTTAAAAGTTGAGTTAAAGTTCATTTTAAACAGAAAGAGAGAAATGGGAACAAAGTGTTGGCTCATCATTGAACATCAAGTGGCCTGTTCTGATGCCTTATCTTCTTTTGGCCTTACATTCTTAGACCTATGAGAGTCAGTGGGGTGAAGCATTTGACTTGTAATCAGAAAACCCAGTATTGAATCCTGACTTTGCCACTTATTGGTTGACACTTGGGCAAGTCAGTTCCCTCATCTGTACTGCTTTCACTACCTATTTCACAAGGTTGTTATACCAATGGTGTCAAATTCAAGTAGTAACACTGATCACTAAACTGTGCATAAGGATCCCTATGGGCTGCATATTGATGCAAAAAAACCATACATTAACATTAGATGTGTTTGATTGTGTATTTATTTCTTTTGTTAAATATTTTTTAATTACATTTTAATCTGGTTGAGTTGCACTGAGAAGTAATTCTGGGGTGGACAATGTGTTTGACCACTCTACTCTGTACCATGCTGTCTCATAGCAGTTTTTGGGACAAATGGGCCTCCTTGAAACAGATTCTGGGCTGAAGGCCTTAAATGGCACCTTGTGCTAGATTTCTAGGTGTTTTAAAAGTTCTTCCATTGTTGTTCAAGGTGTCTAAATATACCTTATCAGGAATTAGTTTTCAGGGTCTTGATGCCCACAACTATCATTAACTGTGTTTGTATTTGACAACAAGAGTGCCAGGCATTTCCTTTTTCAGCTGCTTCAGTTCATTCTATGATGCTGTGCAATTGTTGACCTTGGACTAATTAAGTGAGAAAAGCTGTTTTGGAGTGGAAAAATATTCATTTTTTTCTTCATTCCTTTAGGGAGGCTTGCTAGGATCCCTAGATTCAGATTCAGATTCCCCTAGATTCTGCAACTCACAGCTCTGTCACTTTTGCTTTTACAGGAGGCTAGTGATGAAGCATTGGGAACCTTACTGCCTTCTTGCATGTATTATTATTCATTTGTCTACTTTATGTGACTTGAAAGCATCAGTTTGATATGAAAGGACAGTTGAATAATTTCCTGAGCCTCATAAGGTAAAGCCAAAAGGAAACTAAGTTGATCTTGAGAATAGCGTTGAGACATAACATACCTTGGCTCAAGTTGTGACAAGTGGGACATTTAAACAATCTATCCATTCTCTGGTGGTCTTGAATTGTTTGTTTTGTTTGAGAAGGATTTCAGATGTCAGATGACTTAAACTTCAAAGAGGAGTGTTTGGTTTCACTCTACAGCAGTCAAAGTTTCAAAGTATAGTCTACATTCAGATGTTATCAGCATTTCTAATCTCCAGGTTCTGTCCATGGCAGTGGGCAGCAGCTTCTTTAACAGGAGTACCAATGAACCCTATCTATGGCAGACAGTGGCAGGGGAATAAGAGAGAAAAAAGAAAGACAGTAGAAGAAAAGAAGTAGTAAAGGTGGAGAATGGAAAGAAGAAAAAGTGAGAAAAGCAACAATCTGCTATAAAGTGAAGAAATCTGGAGTCTAATGCCAATTCTGACACTAACTAGTATTCGACAAGTCACCTAAACAGTTTGAATCTTCATCTTCACATTTGTAAAATGAATGTTGGAATTGATGATTTATAATGTCCCTTCCATCTCTATGGTTCTTTTTGTGGAAAAGAGGGGAAGACACATCGAAAAAGGAATTGGTACCAATAGTAGCTTTGGATGCCAGGTAATGATAGCACCCACAATCTAGCTTTGGTGTCTTTGGGGATGTTAACTTTTCACAGTCCTAGGATCTGGGAATCAGTTGATGTGAGTTCAAATCTTGTCTCTGATGCTTACTTCCCATCACAACCTTCCCTGTTAAGCTCAGCTTCCTCATCTGTAACATGAGTGGGTTTGGACTAGATCAGGGAGTTCTAGACCTTTTTTGTGTATCGTAGATCTCTTTGGTGTCCACTGAAGCTTATGTAATGTTTCTCAGAATGTTTTTAAATTTACAAAATAAAATGAGATTATATGAGATTACAAAAGAAACCAATTATATTGAAATAGTTATCTATTTTTTTTAAATCACAAAATCACACTACAAGTTAAAAACCCCTGAGAATGGTAGCTTCTAAGGTACCTTTTGGATCTACATTTATGTTCTTTTGAAATTCTTCCTTTGCTGCTTATGATCTGTGTGACCTTGGGTAAGTCATTAAATACATCTGGGCCTCAGTTTCCAAATCTGTCAAATGAGGGAGTTGGACCAGATGACCTCTGAGGTTCCTTTCAGCTCTAAAACTATAATACTATTGATACTAGATAAATCCGGCAATGGAAAGGTTATGAGCCAAATGAGAAAAAAAGAATGTCTGTCCCTTGCAGGAAACCAGCCAACCATAAAATGTACTTCGGTAGGAGTCAAGGCCAGGGATGTGAATTACACTATGAGGGCCTTTGTTCAAGGGATGTATTCAGGCATAAAGATGCTTATCTCTCCCCATTCCTGAGCAAGATTGATTTAAAAGAGTTAACAGAGACAAGACATTCTGCTGGCTTCCTCACCAGTGGCATTGTCAAGTCAAAAAGCATCTAATTGAACAATTTCTGTTGGGGAGGATGGGAATCCCAGGAGATGACTTCACTTACATAGGTTAGACAGAAAAAAAAAAAAACTAGCTCAGCTTGTAGACAAGATTGCTCCTAAGCTTTCTCAATGTATTTTCAGGTTTCACCATCAAGGACTATCTTTTCTCTATTCCTTTGCCTCCCTCTCATTTGAATAGGCTCTAAAATAAGGCCAAGATGGACCATCGACTCAGGTTTCCTTCCCCTCCCACCTCCTGAAAATTGTTACTGAGTGAAAATGGAATTGGTTCAGTATTAGCAAGTAGAAACTTTAAGAATCGCATAATTTCAGTGTTGGAAGGGACCTAAATGGTCTTGTAGATTAACCTGTAACCCAAGAAAGAATGCACTCAACAATATACTTGATGAGTAGCCATCTAGCTTTGGATTGAAAATATACAGAGAGGAGGAATGCACTACCTTTCAAGGCAGCTCATTAGCCTTGTGGATAGCCCCAAGCATTTTTCCTGACCTGCCTCAGACAGCTGGTGGAACAAAGGATAGAACATTGGGTTTGGAATTAGGAAGATAAGTTCAAATCCAGACTCAGACACTTATTGGCTGTATGACTCTGGGAAAGTTACCTAAATTCTGTTTGCCTCAGTTTCCTCTCTTCCTTGCAGGGTTGTGGTGAGAATCAAATGAGATAATATTTATAAAATAAAGTTGCACAGTGCCTAGAACATAGGAGGTGCTCTATTCTTTCCCTTATCTCATAGTCAAATTTATCTCTTTGATTATGCAGTGAAATACAGTAAACTTTATAGATGAAAAGTTGCTAAGTTATGATTGTAGTAGAGAATAAGAGCACAGTATTCAAATCAATTGTATGATTACTTCTTGAAAAGGCATTCAATTGACTGTCCTATATATCATCTTTCCATGTCTGTGACTCCTGAGACCAAAACTATCTTCCCTGGCTACCACTCCCCTGATATATATTATCTCCCTCCTAATGGAATGTATGTTCCTTGAAGCAAGGGGCCATCTCTCATTTTATTTTTGTATCCCTGGCATTAAGCATGTTGCATGGGACATAGTAAGCATTTCTTATTTTTTTTCCTTTTATTTATTCAGTGTGTTGACTCTTCATCTTGGGCTCTATCTGTCTAAGGTGAAAGAGAGTCTGGTAATAAAAGAGCAGGGGATTTGGATGGCAAAACAGAATATAGGCTGATGGGATAGGACTAAGCAAGATAGGTCTGAGAGTACAGGGAAAGGGTTTTTCCCTTAGGTAGATCACAATTTAGCATCATAAGGATTATGGAAATAGGAGGTAGGGATTAATTTGTTAGCTATTAGGAGGTATCAAATCCATAGAAATATAGACAAATAATTCCCAATTTCTAATTAGAACATTGATATGAAGATATCTCTGCCTTTTGTAACTTTCAGGTGGAGGGCCCCAGATGATTTAAGCAGAGTAGGAGAAATCTAAGGCTTAGGATAGAAGGGAAGGTGCTGAAGTTTGGGAGGCTTTTGCATATCCCCAGGGGAGCCCACTCAGTTCATTGTAGTGGGCAAGAGTAGGCTAAAGATGAGCAAAGACATGGAGATAGAGCAGATGGTGTAGGGAGGGATAGCAAAGTGATCAGCCTGACAGGAACAGAAGATTTGAAATGAGGGTGCTATGTGAAAGTAGGTTGGAAAAGCAACATGGGGCTTTCCAGTCAGAGACTTAAGAGTTTAGAATTCTTTTAGATATGTAGTTAAAGCATTTAAGTTGTTTCTATATACCAGGTAGTATTTTAACTGATAGGGATATAAATGGGAGAAGAAGAAGAAGAAGAAGGAGGAGGAGGAGGAGGAGGAGGAGGAGGAGGAGAAAGACAATATTTACTTTCAAGAGACTTACATTCCAGTAAGGGAAGACAATATATATGGAGTACTAGAAAGTGAACGGGGGCAGTAGGAAGAGGAAAAAAAGAATATCCTCTCAGGGTCAATGAGGAAGGAGAAGGGGTTATCCTGTAGAGAGTTAAGGTGTGAGTCAAGTAAAGCATGGTTGGTGTCCTTCCCAAAATGGTGGTCAGTGTAGAGGAAGTCACCTATGAGAAGAGGAGAACCTCAGAAACTTCCTTAGGAGAGGAGATTTTCCAGGATGGCAATGTGGCAGATGAGGAGGAGGAAGAGGAATCTGGAGAGAGTTGAGATGAGAGTCAAGTGAAGTGAAAGTAGGTCCGATAGAACCAATGTTCTTGAGCAGGGAGAAAGCATGAAGACACTCATCCTTGAATCACTGAATGGGCTGTCTACATTGGTTACCCGCTCAGTCCTAGACATCTTTCATCTACTTGATCCAAAGGTAAGAAAGTAGACAATAGCACGACATTTTTGATACAGGCTGGTCATTTCAGGTCACTCGTGGTGATAGAGGAACAATTCCAGTGAAGCAGTTGCCTAGCATCCTGGCACTGGCATTCAAAAGACTTGCAGCAGCCCTGGCCTCCCTAGTTCAAAGGGTGCTGCCCAAAAGTCATGCTGAGAGTCAGAGGTCCATGAATGATCCACTATTTCTTACAAACAAAACTGAGGAAAGATCATTAAACCATAACAGATAAATAGGAAATCTCTCTCTCTCTCTCTCTCTCTCTCTCTCTCTCTCTCTCTCTCTCTTTTACTTGGGTTTCTACAGTGGTGCTTCTCTAAGGCCTATGGGACTAGTTAGTCAGTCTTTGAGAGTGGAGTTCTTATTGCTTGTGGGTTCAAGCAGGTGACCTGTGTATGGGGAGGTAGAATTGACATTGAGCTCAAGACTTTCTTAGAGTATATTTGGGATGCCACAGGGCATTCTGTACCTTCAGTATCTGTGAAATCAAGAACATAACTAGTAAGCATTGTCTTTGCTCACTGACTTAGAGAGAAGAAATTGCCTTGCTTGACTGTAGCCCAAAATTCTTACAATAAAGTCCCTGCTGACCTAAGGTGCCTGCCTGGATGATTTGAACATGCAAAGCTTTTTGTTGTTCCAGGATAAGAAATAATTGAGGCATATAATAGAAGTTCTGATAAATTGGAATCTCTGGCTTTGGCTGATGGTTGTTTTCTTGATGTGGCTCTTTCTGATGGATTTGACCTTGATGGGATGGATAAGGTGTCCATGCATTTTTAATATCTATCTTGCTCTCCCAAAACAAGCCCATTTTCACTTGTCTAGTTATTACATAAGACGTTAGTGATAAGTACTCTTAAATGAGGGTATTACATGTTATTTGTAAGTTATACATAATATGACATGCGGATACTGCCAAAGACTGGGGAGCCTTGGATGTAGAGAGAGAGCTTAGGGGATGAAGTAAAAAAAAAAAACAACAAAACAGACACTGAGAGACCCAAAGGTTGAGATTATGAGCATCCAGAGGAGATATACTGAGAACAATTGACTACAGGAGATAGAAGAAATACAAGAACTCAGGGAAGGAACTGCAGTAAAACTAATTATTATTCCTATTACTTCTCTTGGAGTGTATGTGTGGCAAGTGGGAGGATTTTTCCACTTAGAGCTTTTAAACACAGACCTCTCTCTGTTGTGATGAGAGAGTCCCCATGGTGCTATTCTAACATTTGGTGATTATTGAGCCATACCTGGTCAGTAGTGGAGAGGACATTTGGTTCTGGTTGGGTTTCACTTAATAATGATTGGTGGAAATGTTGTTTTATAGATTGTATTTTCTTTTGTTTTTTTTTTAAAATAACATTTTTTATGTGGGATGGTGGTAGGGAATTGCCAGTGTTCTGGTAAGAAGGGAAAAAATGTAGCTTAGGGCATTGAACAAATTCTGAATTTTTTTTGGAAACTTTATACATTTGTCTTTACCAGCAGCACTAGAAAAATGAGAATAGAAAACTAGGAGTAGCTTTACAAGTTTTTTAAGGTCGGGCAGCCTGTGCTATACATTTGCAATTCTCTCTGTGTAGGGAATTTTCAGTGATGCAACTCTCTCCCCTCCATGGAGTTCAATACATGCTCTGCAACTTACAGTTTTGATAAGGGTCATACAGCTGAGATAGTGAACTCCAGCTTTCTAGCGGAGGTCTTTGTCTGACCTTGGACTGCTCTAAGATTACCTTCCATTTACTCTGTATGTTACATGTACATAATTGTTTGTGTGTTGTCTTCCACATGTGAATGAGAACTCCTTGAGGGCAGCGTTGGGGTTTTACCTTGTGGGATATCCCCCAGTGCTTAGCACAGTGCCTGGCCCATAGTAAGTGCTTAATAAATGCTTGTTGATTGACTGAATTCCTGACAGGGAGGTCACACTTTCCTGTCAGCTTTTTAAATTATTTGGTTCATTTTTTTTCCTCTCAAGAAGTAATTGAAATCACAAGTTGATGTCACTAATTGAGATCACAAGTTACCAATGTTTGATTTTTCAGGCTGGCGGTATAAGTTTTGTGATCTTATTACCACCCATCCCGTTCCCTCGGTGGAGGTATGAGAAAACTCCCTTGTTCATTTCAAAATCACCCTCTTCTTCAGGAAAGGGCTTGCACTGGATTAAACATGGTTCCATGATGATGCTTCCTTGTTGGTGGTCCCCTTTTCCCACCCCATGAAAACTCTCTTTGAAGGTATAGTGGAAATGAATTGGAAAGATTACTTACTGGCAGGTCTGGCATAACTCACTCAAAGCCCAATCCCTTGGGAGGTGAAGTCTGGTTGGATTTTTGAGTACCAGCCTAAGGCAATTAATTTTCCCTTTTATTATTTATGATAATAGAGAAGAAACAGGTTTTTTTTGTGTGTGTTTGTTTTTATTTAAACTCTATTTCAGGATTCTCCAAAGTCTGAGGGCAATTATGTGGGAGAGAACATGAACATGGGCATGAGGATATGGAAGACACAATCCTATTATGTCAGATTTGCCTAGACTGAGAAGCAAAGAGGTAGTTTTGGCACAGTAGTTACATGTTAGATTTGGAGTTAGGAAGATACGCATTCAAATCTTGCCTCAAACACTATGTATGGCTTATGACAAGTCACTTAACCTCTCTCAGACTAAATTTCCTCATCTCTAAAATGGAGATTATAATAGTATGTGCCTCATTGGTTTGTTGTGAAGATCAAACGAGATAATGGGTGCACAATGCTTTGCAAGCCTTAAAGTACCAACTATTGTTAATATCAAGTGAGATATTATATGTAAAGTACTTAGCAAACCTTAAGGCTTTATAAAATTTTATGGTCCCTATTATTATACCAGGCTTGTTATTCTCATCTGACTTTTCCTTAGCTGAATCATTAAGATGGGAATAAGAATCTTGATACTAATCCCTGGACAATCTTCAGTGATAGCTTACTGCTCTTAACCATAATCGCCTCATTATTTTCTCCTTTCATTTTTCTGTCTCCCTCTTTTGTTTCTTCTCTTCTTTTATCCTCTCCTATCCCCTGACTTGTAGCTCTGTCTGTCTTTGTCTCTTTTTTCTCTTCTTTCCCACTTGTAATCATAGAGTGTTGAATTGTGACCTTAAAGATCATCCAATCCAATCCTTTCATTTTATAGAAGAAAAAATTGAAGCCCAGAGAAGGGAAATGACCTTGCTTATCAGGGTCACACAGCTAGTAGAAGAAAAAGTGCGAGGATTGAGGAATAGTTAAACAGATTGCAGTACATAAACATTGTGCAACACTACTGTGCCCTTAAAAACACACACGCACATACACACACACATACACATATAAATACACAGTGTGAATGATTCAGAGAAGCATGGGAAAACCTTTATGAACTGATTCAGAGAGAAGTAAGAACGAGGAAAACAATATAACAATGAAAATAGAAAGAAAAACCCCACATAACCCAATATGGTGCCATTATTATGAATAACCTTGTTCCTGAAGAAGACAAAAAAAATACACTTCCCTCTGTTCTTTGCAGAGGGGACAGATTGTGGATCTGGAACATTGCATATACTATTGGATTTGGTTGATGTATTGGTTAGTTTTGCTAAGCTTCTCTTCTCCCCTCTTTTTTTTCTCTTTCCTTTTTTTTTTTTTTTTGTTGTTGTTACAAGAGATGACTTTCTGAGTAAGGGAGCATCAGGGAGATATTCAGAAATGAAAGTGACATAAAAACAAAAGCCATGCAATTTTTTTAAGTTCAAAAAAGCGGACCAAAATGTGAATTCAGGTCTTGTCCTTCCTAATCTCAGGTCTACTAGTAACAACAAGTCACCTGCAGTTAGCACTCAGGGCTCAAGAGATTATGGATTCCCTGCCCACACTTAAGCTTCTGGAGAATTAGGAATTCAAGGAATTGCTTAAAGAGAGGAGGTGGGTGAGTAAGGATTTAGGGAACTGAGCAAGCCAACATTTCTGGCACATGGTGAAGGTTTGGAAATAGGAGATGTGATTGCATGAAGTAGGCATCTCCCTATTCTGGGGGCTATCTTGGCAGTTGTTCTAAGCTCTCCCAGCCTGGCTGACAAATTGCTGGGTTTGAATATCTCATGCCTATGGCCCACCTCCTATCTCTTTTCCTCTCCCTGACATCTATGTCTATTTTATCAGGAATGGTCCTGGACTATTTTTTCCTCTTATGTTTATGTCCATGCCCACAATCCTGCCAGCTGGACTTTAATGTACACCCCTCTGTGACCCTTTTCTGCATGTAGCCAGTGATCCATAAATAATATAATGAATAAATGACAAAATGAATTAAATATTTCCATTGTGACAACTTCAATGTCTTCATGATCTTAGTTTCTTGTTTAATGGAAATGCATTTTTGACACATTCTTTTGGAGAATTTTGAAGCTGCTTCTCTGATCTTGGGAATAGCTAAGGAATCATGGAATTGCCACATTTAGACATCAAAGGGATATTAGAGATCATCAAGGCAACCTCCCCTCACCATATTTTAGCCATTAGAAAATCAAGGAGAGATGAAATAACTTGTTCAAGGCCATTCAGCATATTGGTGTCAGAAAAATAGAACCCTGATCCTCCAAATCTTGGATCAATGCTCAATAGACATAAGTTTCTTGAGAATAAGGACTGTTTCATTTTTGTCTTTACATCTTTAACTAAGCACAGTGCCTGATGCATAGCCAGCATTTAGTAATTGCTTGTGGAATGAAATTGCATTTCTCTTTAAAGCTTCTTGCCTTTCTTTCCATATCATCATCATCATCATCATCATCATCATCATCATCATCAGTGAGTGCCTGTAGAAAATCTGAAAATTGAAACACAAATCTGGTTACAATCTGGGTGATTTAGCAATATTCACTCATTCATCCATCACGTAAGTGCTTCTTATATGTAGTGTATTGTGTAAGGTGCTGGGGATGGTACAAAGTTTAGTGAGTTTAGCTTAGTCCCTGCCCTTGTAAGAGCTCATAGTTTCTCAATCAACATGTGTTATATGTCATGCACTCTTCTAGGCACTGGGGATTTGAAGGCAAAGAGGAAACAGTCCCAGCCTTCAAGGTAAGATACACACTTAGATAAATGTAATGGAAAAAAAGTTATAGCTACAAGTGTGAAGCACTTAATGGTTTGCAAAGTGTTTTATGTATATTATCTCATTTGATTTTTATAGTAACCCTTGAGGTTTGTGCTATTATCCCTATGTTACTGATGAAGAAACTGAGACTGGGAAATTTAAGTGGCTTGCCACTGTCACAGAGCTACTAAGTACCTGAGGCAGGATTTGAAATTAGGTCTTCTTGATTACAAGTGGAACACTATCCATTTTGCCAATTATCTGTGTACATTATTATGTACATGTATATCAGAGAGGTATAAGGCAAAATACTATGCAAAATCTGAGGGCAAAGGTTATTACTGATGGATGATCTAGGAAGGCTTCATGGAAGAAGAGGTGGCTTTAGGGTTGAGCTTTAAAGAAGAGGTAGAAATTCAATAGGGTAGAGGTGGAATGTTGTAGGCATTGCAAATAGTGAGAGCAAAGTCATGGAGGTAGGAGAGGGCAGGGCATGTTTGGGGCTGAGAAAAGTTCAGTTTCAATGTGTATAATATGTAAATGGAGACTTAAACCAGATAAGACAGGGCAAGTAGGATGGTTTCAGATTGTTGATGGGATGAATGCAGGGCAAAAAAATTTGAATTTTTGCTGGATAGAAATACTGAAAATATTTGAATGAGGAGGGCCATGCATAGACTGAAGTATAACCAAGATATTTGTGGCAGTGGCATGAAGGGTGGATTTCAGAGGCAAGATAGTTGCATCAAGAGGCAGCTGGAAAGGAGGGCCTGTGTCAGAGTGGCCACAGCAAGAGTTCAAAAGGAGTGAACGATTTCTAAGCCACTTCCTCTGGTACTGTTATGTTGTCGAAAGAGTGATGGTGGTGATTTCAAATACACCCTACAACCCTTTGCTACCTATATGACTTTAGGCAAATCACTTATCCTCACTTTACCTCAAATTTCTCATCTGTAAAATGAGAGAATTGTCCAGATAGACTCTGAAGGCCCTTTCATCTCTATGACTTTGATTCTTTGGATGATAATAGGAAAAAGAGGCTCATGGCAGTAATTTCTAGCCCCCCAAATCCATTGAAAATGTTAAAATTCCATTTTTTCTTCTCTAGTCCCAGCTAACATGAAACCTACTTACCTCACTCTCTAGGCACAAGCGATTTCTTATAACATTCAATCTGAATCTGTCATGGTCCTCCTTTGTGCATAAGTGAATGAAAAGTCCTTTATTAAGAACCTACTATGTATCAGGAGCCAGCCCAAGGGTTAGAGATACAAATACAAAAGAAAAGATAGCTCATGCCATCAAAGGGCTTGTATACTAGTGTAGGGGGCAGGGGTACAACATATATAAAAGAATAGTGTCCAGGGAGGCAAACTTTGGTCCTAAAATTTACAGGGATGGGGCCACAGGGGAGTATATTGACATCTATCCCTTCCAGGAACAATGGTAGAGTTGATTTGATAATGTTTTCTGATCTTGAAGAGAAGAGTGAATGGAAAGGGTACCAAATCTGTTGGTGAGTATGGTAAGGGAGTATGGAGTGAATTTAAGCCTGGCTGGGGTCTGCCTGAAATAGGGCCAATTGAAGCAGTCAGTAATCAGAAGAGTGAGGAAGTTCTGAGGTGAAAGTTCCACAGCTGAAAAGGTTTAAATCTCCAGGGTATGATCTTTGGTCCAGTGACAAAGCTGTTGAAAACACAGCAAGGAGGAGGATGTTCATATCGTAGTCATGTAGATTCCATTTTAATTCCATTAGAATATAAACACTTTGAGAACAGGAATTATTTTACCTCTTGTCTTTGTATCTCCAGCACTTAGAACAGTGCCTGGCACACAGTTGGTGCTCAATAAATACCTGATTAATTAGAATACAAGATCCTGAGAGCAAGGTCTGTGTCATTATTTATCTTTGTATTTCCAGTGCCCAGCACAATTCCTTGCCCATAGTAAGCCAGGAGGTAACTCCTTGATGCTGAGCATTAGTATCAGAAGACATAGATGATAATAGGATATGACATAATACCCCATATGATGAATCTTGTCCTCTCCAACTCAAAAATGTTCATGAATATTAAAGTATCTGGTCTGCAGATCATATAGGACATGCACCTTTACAAAGGTGCATTTGTTTTTGTTTGCAAATGTAAATGTAAAAAGGTGTTTGTTCACTTGAATTGCATTTTCCATTGCAACTCAACATAGCAATTCCAATAGCAGTACCATTTTCTTTCTTACTTCTCTCTCTCTCTCTCTCTCTCTCTCTCTCTCTCTCTCTAACTAGGTCTTCTTCTCTTACACAGACTGGAAGTGCAGGGGACACTTAAAGGCTTGATCTCACTATTGGTCAGCATGAGAGCTTTGACCTCCTTTGTTTCCAACCTAGGCTAGTTTGTTCCTTCTTAGGCAGCCTAATTCTCCCTGCCCTGCCCCCTTCATGCTTTCAAGGGCTCACCATATTGATGCCAGATACAGTGTGGACGCCAAATCAACTTTAACCCTACTGCATTTCAGAACTCCTGAATTCAAGCAATTCACCAGCCTCAGCTTCCCCAGCAGCAGGGATTACAGACACCTTCCAATAGCTCTGCTGCTATTCAAGTTTTACTTGTCCAGTCATCTTGTCTATTATCTTGATCTGTCTTAATTTGCTTTAATCAATAATAATAATCACTTTAAAAATCAAAGAACCTTCCTCTTCGTAATATTTGGAAACTGAGGCCAACATTCCTACTGACTTATCATTGTTCACCCAGGGGAACAAGGACTTACCTAGCTTCAATACCCAGAAGTTTGTTTCTCTGCAGGTTGATTCAGAGCTCCATTAAGTGAGAATCTGCTGCCTAATAGATTGGATCCAGTCACTGCTCTCCTCTCTCATTCTGCTTCCCACCTGGGGATACTGAAGGCTTTGTGGTTTCTCTCATTGTGACATTTTCCTTTATTGCCTTGGATAGGAAAGGGATGGCATGAGCACCAGCAATATGAGAGAAGTAACCTAAGTAACCTTGCCAAATAACCATCCAACAGTGGAGAAATGGGCTCTGAGTTCTGACAGGTAAAAGTACCTGGTCTGAACTCATCTGCATGCTTCAGAGATTGGGGGAAATGGATCTATTGTTGGAAGATTAAAGGATTTTTTTAAGTAAGAGAGGGAGGAAATTGTCTCTCTTCTGAGTGGATTTGTATTAAAACTTTGTATTTGTACCTGACGACATATGATGATAATCGCATATGAGATAACATTCCATATGACAAATATCTTCTTCTAGTACTCCCCTAGCTCAAGAATGTTAAAGAATATTAAAGCACTTGGTTTACAGATCTGATAGGATAAATATCTACTTTTTATCAGACACAGAAACAGAAATCTTTTGATGCAGAATAGGATTCAATGAATATGTCTGAATTCAGAGGAGGTGGAGGAGACAAGATAGACATGTCTTCTTCTGTGTGACCTGAAACCTTGTGCCTTACTTGATCTAGATTTTAGATAACAGATTTGGGGCTGAAATGGGCCTTAGAGGCCATTGAATCCAATTCTCCTCATTTTGCAGAGAAGAAAACTGAAATAGAAAGATTTTAAGTGACTTGTTCAAGCTAACATAACTAGCAAGTGTCTGAGGTAGTATCTGAACCTTGGTTTTCCTTTAAGCCCCTTCTCTGGAGTACTTCCACTACTGTGCTGCCTCTCTGCAAATCAAGAGATTCAGGTACTAGGCTTAAGTTTGCTACAGACTTTTCATATCAGATCTTGGGTAAGTCTCAGTTTCCTAACAAGAAAAAAAAAAGGAGAATAATTCTTATCTCCTATGGGGTTATTTGGAAGAGGCTTAAGATAAAAGGGCTCAGAGCTCTTAGGAAAACAGTAGTTACTTAAAAAGACAAGGTTTTATTACTGTTATTCATGTGAGGAAAGGATAGTCTAGGGAAGCAAAACTGAAAAGG
This sequence comes from Vombatus ursinus, assembly GCF_900497805.2. Classification (NCBI taxonomy): domain Eukaryota; kingdom Metazoa; phylum Chordata; class Mammalia; order Diprotodontia; family Vombatidae; genus Vombatus; species Vombatus ursinus. The sequence goes on from NW_020954610.1 coordinate 52,243,744, forward strand.
AAGGCAGTATTTTGGCCCAAGGAAGGTTTGTCACACTCTACATTTGTGTACTAATATCATTGCTCTACATAAAGTTGTCTCACTGTTTCAGATTCATTTGGTGCCAACATTTTCCCTCGCATTGTGTTTCAGATTGCTAATTTGATACTTCTCTAGGCTGATTTATTAGCCCTGGAAAATGCAAAGTGAATAGAATGTATGAAAAGAACAACAATTTATAACCTGCCCCATCAGCAGTCAGAGCATCACCCACAGTAAATGAGTAAGCTGGTCCTGTTTCCTCCCATTGGCTGGCTAAGCTGAAGCAGGGCGAGTTATTTTAGCAACAAATGCCTTCTCCTCAACTTCAGGGCCTGGAAAACATATTGACCTGTTTCTTAACTTTGTCAGTGGAAAGAAATAGGACAAACGTACTGCAGCCAAGTGACTGAGAATTAGACTCTCTCTTTTCTGCTGAATCTGCACAATCTCCTCGCTGGTATTTGCACATGGAAACAACTATTCCAGCAGGATCTAGAAGCTGAAATCACTTCCCCTTTGTCAATTCGAATCGCTAAGGAGTTCAGTGTGAGTGAACGGCAAGCTTAATTTGAGCCAACAGTGTGATATGGAAGGCAAGAGGGCTAATGTGATCATGGGCTGCATCAAGAGAGGCAGAGCTAGCAGAATAAGGAAATTATAGTCCTCTATGAACTCTTCCCCTGGTCAGAACTCATCTAGTGTATTGTGGTCAGTTTGGGGCACCTCTTTTCAAGAAAGACAGTCATGAGCTGGAGAGCATCTGGAACATGGCAAGTGAGAGAAGTCCTTCATCCTATAGGAGAGTCAATTGAAGGAACTGTCAGTCTTTAACCTGGAAAAGAGAAGATTCGATCAATAAATTGGCAAGCATTTATTGAGGACTTACTATGTGCCAGGCACTTGTATCTTAGGGGATACAAATACAAAGGATAAAATAATTTCTACTTCTAGAAGTATATATTCTAAAAAGGGAGTCAATAAGTATACTAACACATACACAGAGAGAGAGAGAGAGCGCATAAATTTATAGTAAATAAATTGAAAGTTTTTAAATGCAAGGTAGTTTAGAGGGAGGGTATTAGCAGCTGAGGGAGGATTAGGAAAAGTTTCATTCAGAAAATGGCTCTTGAGCTGTGTCTTTTTAAAATTTTTTTATTAATTTATTTTTAGTTTTCAACAATCACTTCTATAGGCTTTTGAGTTTTAAATTTTTTCTCCCTCTTCCTCCCCCTCTTCCTCCCCAAGATGATTTGCAATCTGATATAGGCTCTACTTAAATGTTCCTATTAGACATATTTTCACATTAGTCCTGTTGTAAGGAAGGTTTAGAACCGATAGGAGGAACCACAAGAGAGAGGAAAGAAAACAAAACGGAAGAAAACAAAAAGAGCAAATAGTATGCTTTGATCTGCATTCAAACTCCATAGTTATTTTCTCTGGATGTGGATAGCATTTTCCAACATGAGACTTTTGGAGATGTCTTAGATCCTTGCACTGCTGAGAAGGGATAAGTCTATCAAAGTTAGTCATTGCTCAATATGGTTGTTACTGCGTATGACGTTCTCCTGCTTCTGCTCACTTCACTCATTGTCAGTCCATACAAGTCTTTCCAGGTTTTTCTGAAGTCTGCCTGCTCATTTCATATACACAACAGTAACCACAGCTTGTTCAGCTGTTCCCCAATTGACGGGCATCCCCTCAATTTCCAATTCTTTGCCACCACAGATAGAACTGCCATAAATATTTTTGTACATGTGGGTCCTTTTCCCATTTTTATGATCTCTTTAGAATACAGCCCTAGAAGTGCTATTGCTGGGTCAATGAGCTGTGTCTTAAAGGTAGAGAGGGACTTGATGAAGTGGAGGTAAGGAGGCAGTACATTCTCCTCAGGGATGGGTTTTCAGGTATTGTAAGGATGGTCAGGTTGAAGAATGATTAAGAAATGGAAGGGACTCTGTTGTTGTTCAGTTGTGTCTAACTATTTATGACTCCATGGACCATAACATACCAGGCCCTTTTATCCTTAACTGTCTTTTGAAGTTTGTTCAAGTTCATACTTATTTTATAAATGAGGAAACGAGTCTTGAGGGGTTAAGTGACTTGGCTAACATCACACAGAGAGTAGAACTAGTAGAAATGGTCAGAATTAGCAAATTAAGTCCAAATCAACAAGCATTCATCCATCTATCCATCTGTCTATTGGGAGGCAATTGGGGTCAAGTGACTTGTACAGGGTCACACAGCCAGTAAGTGTCTGAGGCCAGATTTCAACTCACGTCCTCCTGACTCCAGGCTCAGTGCTCTATCCACTGTGCCAACCACCTGCCCCTCAACAAGCATTTATTAAATACCCACTATATGTCAGGAGCTGAGGATGCAAAAATCACATAGAGATGGAAGAGATATAACTGGCTGTCTAGTTCAGCCACCAAATGAAAAGGATCCCCACTCCAACATTCCTGACAAGTGGTTGTCTAGCTTCTCCTTGAAAATGTCCATGGAGAGAAACTTCCCCTCACCCTACCCCTACCCCTGAAGCAGTTCATTACATTTTTGGACAGCTTTAATTCTTGGAAGTTTAACCTGACATTAAGCCTGAATATTTCTCATTGCAATTCCTACCCATTGTTCCTGCTTTTATCCTCTGGGGCAAAACAAAGCAAGTTATTTTATCTCTCCTCTACATGACAGCCTTTCAAATGCTTAAAGTCACCAATCATGTCCCTCCCTGAATCTTCTTATTCTATAGTCTAGAGCACCTCCAGTTACTTCAACCAATTCTCCTGTGTCATGGACTCAAGGTCCTTTACCAGTAAATTTGTCTCTGCTGTAAGAAAGAAAAAAAACCAAGTTTGCAGAGGCAATTTAGGCCCAGGAGACCATAAAGTCTTTTAGGCATTGTTTCATTTTAGTATTTGTATCTGCAGGCCTAGCACAATGTCTGGGACATAGTAGATAGTGCTACTAAATAGTGAAAAATAATAACAATAAATGGCTTGATGAATTTAACTGAGGTCAAGAAAAAATTTTCCAATGCTTTAGAGCCATCCAAATATGCAGTGGGCTACTTAGAAGGTCTTCAAGCAAAGACTAAATGACCACCAGTTGGATATATTGTAGTGGGATTATTTTTCGGGTATGGGTTGGACTAGGTAATTACAAAGGTCCCTTCCAACTATCAAAATTTATTATTCTATGAACATCAGGTAGCATAGGATTAAGTTCCAGATGTGAAATTTAGATCACATATCCTTTAAGAATTCAGAGGAGGGAGAGATTAATATAGTTGGAATAGTTTCCAAAGTCTTGATGAGGAAAAAGTCTTGAGAAAAGGTAGAATGATGTCTAAATAAGGGACAAAAGACCATCAAGACTTGACTATTTAATGACCAGTAACTCTCTAGGATGACATCTTTGTACTCTTTCTGGTTTCAATTTCCAGAGTTGGAAAGGAATGTTTTCCCCCTCTCCTATTGAAGTATCTGTCCCCATCCCGGACAAATATACATGATTGTAGATTTTTCATTTACCAGAGATCAAATGACTAGTGTTGCATATGATTTTGGCCAAAATAACAACATTCTCCAAATTTAATCTCCTTTTAAGAAGAGGCTGACTAATAAACATTCCTCTCCAGTTATGAGGGGAGAGAAGAACCAGAAGGAGAACTTGTAATATCTCTGTTAGGAACCATATTGAGATGCATCTATAAAGCATTTGGTCCCATAGTTAGCTTTTATAATATCACCAATAGATGCATTCTTAGTTGTTGGAATGGTAATTGACCTCCTGAAGTTGCATAAAACATCCTTGGCCAGTATACTGAGAACCACATTCTACAGATTGGGTGACTTCTTTAAGTGATCTGCTCCAATGCTTAAGCTCCTAAGAAACCATGCTTTTGTTTTGGTGTGAAGTCACTCTTGGAATGGCCTAGCTTTCTATTGATTTAGATTTGGGGGAGGGGAGGAAGAGGGAAAGCATATCATTTTAGGGAAGGATAACATAAAAACAGTCTTATCAGAAAGTGAATCATGTAGACATCAACAAAGTGTGATCAACACTAATAGTGTGTAAAGAGACAGTGAAAATCTCTTGACTTTTCTAGGTGGCAGTCTCAATCAATGAATCAGCAAGTATGATGAAGCCCCTTATTTGTGCCAGACACTGCTGGGAAGTCAAAATTTAAAAAATGACAGTCTCTGCCTTCAAGGAACTTACAGTCTATCAGGAAAGGCAAAGTATACACACATATAAGCATAGACAAAATAAATATAAGATGCTTTCGAGGAATCACTAGCAATTAGGGGTTTAAATAATGTCTTATGTAGGAGGTGGCATTTGAGATGAGTTTTGAAGGAAACCAGTGATTCCAAGGGTTTGATGTAAGGAGGGTATAAGGAGCTGCCAGGACAAGGTCATGGAGATAAGAGATAAAGTATAAAAGGACTAGGAGATGTCTAGGGTCCTTTCCAACTCTGGTATTTTATAATTCTGTCAAACCGAAGTATAAGTAGAACTTTTTGGCTGTAACTCAGTCTTGCAAATAGATGTAGAAAGTCTACTAGCCTATAAACTTTTCTGAATTCTTTGAAATTTCTATTAATATCAATATTGCCTGAAAGATGGTAGTGGAATACCAATAACTGCCTAAAGAAGTTTGCTATACCTGTTGTGATTGCATCCTCACTGTTCTGTTTTGTTTTTTCTAATTCTTACTTGTTCAAAACCATACTTCTGGATGCTCTGCACACCTTGAATAATTCTTTCCTTTTTTAATTTTTAACTTTTTATTACTATATTTTGTTTATTTAACCCTCCCATCTTCAAATACATCCACCCTTCTCTGCCCAATAACCCATTCTTTATAACAAAGAATTAAAAAAATTTCTGCAAAAACCAACCCATCCATTGAGTCTGGCAGTATGTGCAATGTTCCTCCCCCATAGTCACCCACCTCTTCCAAGAAGAGAGGGAAATGTAGTTTCTCATCTCCTTTCAAGCTTGGTTGTTATAATGACACAGCAAGTTTTTCATTCTCCATTTTTCTCCTTTACATTGTTTCTTTTAAGTTCATGCTAATTCGAAGACTAGAGATTGTAGGGCCATTATCAATATACTTCCCTCTAAGTAAATTGTAGGATGAAGAAAATACTAAGTGAAAAGTTGTCAGTTTTTAGTGGTTTTGTCTATAGTTTGAATAGATTCTGCCGTGGCTTAATATAACTCCCAAACATCTGTTGAGTACTCACTGTCTAATATTGAGAGAATTACCATGGTGCAACGAAAAGAAGGTTTATTGGTCTGAGACACAACTAACCCAGATTATAATTCTGGCTCTGTTGCTAATTTGCCTCAGTTTCTTTCTTTCTTTCTTTCTTAAGAATAGATGTGTGATTTCATTGATACAGAGAACTCTTGCTTTTTTTTTTTTTTGCTGAGGCAGTTGGGGTTAAGTGACTTGCCCAGGGTCTAGTAAGTGTCAAGTGTCTAAGGCCAGATTTGAACTCAGGTCCTTCTGACTCCGAGGCTGGAGCTCTATCCATTGGGTCACCTAGTTGCCCCAGATACAGAGGACTCTTGATTGTCAAACTACCTCTATTCAAGGAGAGAGGTAACTGTTCTACACTTTATAGTCTTAGAGAAGTGAGTAGGCTAGGGCACTCAAAGATTAAATGATTTACCCAGAGTTATACAACCAGTAGGCCTCAGAAGCAAGACTCCTATTTTGTTGACTCCCAGGCTAGCTCCTCATATACTTTAATATGCTACTTTTCTTCCTTATTTATAAAATGAAAGAATTGGATTAGATAACATCTAAGTCTCCTTTTAGCTCAACAGCATAAGACCTTGGTATGGTGATGATGATGGTATATTCCTGTATATGCTAAGGTTTCCAAACCTTGACTTCCTCTATAGGCCTTTTTCACAGCCAATGAGGTGCACTTAGGCAGAGCTAAGCACATTTCTTTACTGAGATTCTTACAGCAAACAGATGAAAGTATTGATGTGCACCTTGGATTGAAATCAAGATTTCCTCACTGTGGGTGTATGAGATGTAGGCACAACTTTTTAATGTCTTAGGATTGTCTTTGGGTACAGAGTAGAATTTACTGTTCTGTCCATCTGTTACTATCTGCTCCATACAATGGGCAACCTCAGTCACCTGCCATGAAAAATACTGAAACACAGACTTGCCAATACTAGAGCCATGCTTTTTCATTACAGTGGTCCCTTTTCGGCTCTTTCCTCTGGTTGCAGCCTCAGTAGTGTAATGAGGAACTTGCTTTAATTTTCTGAGTCATTTAAACTATTTAGCTTTCTTTCTTTTCCCACCATCTTCTGCATGAAGCATTTCCTGATTGCTCCCCCCTCCCCCAAGTTAGTTCTATGCTCCCAAACTGCTGTGTATTTAACTACTTGACGTGTATTTGTACTTATTAATTTAGACTACTAGGTGTAGTGGAGCACTGGGCATGGAGTCAGAAAGACTTGAGTCCAAATTATGCCTCAGACACTTATTAACTGTGACTCTGGGCAAATAACCTAATCACTGAACCTCAGTTTCCTCATTTGTAAAATAAGGATAATAATAGCACATATCTCCCAGGATTGTTGTGAATATCAAAAGATATAATATATGTAAAGTACTTAAAGCACTTTTAAATTTTAAAGCATTATATAAATGTTATCTATTATGTTATTATTTATATTTATGCTACATAAATACAGGGGGAGACAAGAACTAAATATTCTATATTACATGTCAGGAAGTACATTATATATGAATATTATTTATGTATACTGTATTTATATATGTGTAGACACGCACATGTATTACTATGTATATGTAGATGTATGGTATACACAAATGTATGTGTGTTTGGGTATATATATATGCATGTACACACACATATATGTATACTATATATGCATGTATACTATATAACCACACAGTATACACGCATGTACACTATATATACATGTGTGCTACATACAGTATGCACATATAATTTATAATGTATTTCTTGACACATGATACGTATACATATACAAGTACTTCTTATCTCCCCTTATATTTATATAGCATAAATATAGATAATAACATAATAGCTAAATTTATATAGTACTTTTAGGTTTAAAAGTACTTTAAGCACTATCTCATTTGATCCTTACAATACTCCTGGGATAACAAAACATAAAACAATTCCTAATCACTAGGAGCTTGCTTAACTTCGAAGGGGGGAAAGAAGCACATTGTATATATCACATATACATATATTATATGTAGTGTGTATGCATAGTATGAATGTAATATATACAATGTACTCATATATTATGTGTAATATATGAGTACTTTGTATATATTGTACACATATCACATATATAGTATGTATATAATATATACAAGGTACTTTTTGACGTATAACACATATACATATATTATGAACTTGTACATAATATATGTACACAAGTATATATGCTATATATACGTGTGTGTGTGTGTGTGTGTGTGTAGAGAGAGACAGAGACACAGAGAGAGAGAGAGAGAGAGAGAGAGAGAGAGAGAGAGAATTTCTTGCCTCCCCCATTAGAAGGTAAGCTCCTAGTGATTAGGAGTAGTTTCATTTTTTTCTATATATATCCCCAGTGTTTAGCACAATTCCTGGTACATGGTAGTGCCTTAATAAATACTTACTGATTGAATATGTGCATGTGTATATATGTATATGTGTATATATGTGTATGTGTATGTATATATCTATATTATATATAGTGTGTGTGTGTGTGTGTAGTGTATCTGGCCGTATGCTGTTCTTCAAGGTAAAAGTAATGAGAAACCTTCCCGAACACTTTACCTCTGGTACAATCCTCTGTAAGGTGAATCCAAGCCAGGCCAGTCCGTGGCATATGTACAAAAGCAGAGCCCCTTCCCACCTGGAGCTCAAATTGCTATCCTGATGCCTATTTCAGTGTTGTTACCTTTAATGCTGAAAGGAGTTTACTCATCTTTGTAGTAGAGGAGGAAAACCATGTATAACTGTTTGTCCTTGAGTATTCCCAGGGACTTGATTGCATATGTCAAGAAATTAAATTAAATTCTAATGCAAATTATTTATATCGACAACTTACATGTAGCTACATTGATAGAAGGCAGTTAACAACTGTGTACATCGCATTGATTTCTCTTTGAAGAAAAAAAGTCTTAAAATAGCATAATTGATGAATACGTTGAAAAAGTCTGAAAACATGTGCAATGTACAGCACTTGTAGACCTCCAACTTCAGCAAAGTGGTGGGGTGGAGATATCTTCACAGACCTCCTTTTTTCTTTTTTTAAGGCAATTGGGGTTAAGCGACTTGCCCAGGGTCACACAGCCAGTAAGTGTCAAGTGTCTGGTCTGAGGCCAGATTTGAATTCAGGTCCTCCTGACTTCAGGGCTGGTGCTCTGCCCACTGTGCCACCTAGCTGCCCCTACATATCTCCTTTCAAACTATATTACAATGATTGTTAACCCAATGACCCCTGATGCACCACTCCCACCCCGCCCCAGACCTGTGATTTTATTCCCTGGTGTCCAGGATCTCCCAGGGTGGAGACTCACTCTGTGGATGCAGAGTAGCATTGGTCTGTAACTTATAGTCTTAGAGAACTTTTTGGGTGCTGAGGTTAAAGTGACTTATAAAACCATAGTCTCAGAGCTAGAAGAGACATTAGAAGCCATTGAGTCTAACTCCCTTATTTTACAGATGAGGAAAATGAAGTTGAGAGAGGTTACATGATTTGCCCAGGGTCACACTGCTAATGTGTCTAAGGTGGGATATGAACTCAGCTTTTTCTGATTCAAAATCCAGTGCTCAATATGCTCTCAAGCATGCAGATTGCTGTGAGTGACTATTCTTCCAGACAGTAATACTGAAGATTTTGACCAGGTCCCTGCCAAGCTCTGTCAATGTTTTTGTTTTTGTTTTTTGTTTTGTTTTGTTTTAAAGGCTATACACATAGAGTAAGCCAAGCAGGAGCCATATATCTAACCAAACTCTAATTAACATGATTCATTAGGAAAAGCTAAGATTTAATTCCTTCTTTATTGTTTGGAAAGGACTGCTGAAATGATTTCTAGCTTTCTCTGTTTCAAGGCTGGGGGAAATGCTTTGTTACAAATCAACAGAATACAAGCCAGAGAAGCTATTCTTGTGTTCCGTTAATGTGGAAATCATTTGCCTGATAGGATTTGGGCTCTAAGACTTCATGCCTCATGACAGTGGTATGTCATCTAATGGATAATTTTATCCCTTAAAGAAGGAAATTTACAAGTCCCACGGACTGAGTGTTCAAAGAGGGTACCCGTCATTGTTGTGGCCAATCAGAGGAGGGGTGCTGACTTACATTTTATAATACCAGAAACTGAGGGCTCATACTTTATATTTTGGCATGTACTACCCTGAGATCTATTTAGCTTGGCTACTCTGATTCCACAACAACATCACATATCTTCAACAGTGTGTTTAAAGTTGGAAAGGACCTTAGAAGTCAGTGAGCTAACAGATGAGGAAAATGAGCCCAGGGTCACAATTGCCCAGGGTCATGAAGCTAGTATGTATCTCAATACTACTGCCTAGGGAGGATTGCTCACTCACAACACTCTGGGGCAGAACATCTGAAAATGAGGAATTTGGACTAGAAGACCTTTAAGAAGTAGTTGAGTGGGAGAGTATTTTGGCAACAAGGAAGTAACTTTCAAGAAGACGTCCTTTGTCACTGGCCTCCTTCCTCTTTTTCCATAAATACAAACGTTGCCTATATGCACCCTAATTCTCAGAAGGCTAGGGGGCTCTTGATTTTAAACTTAGAGTAAAGTAACCCTTTCTGACATTTTTGCTCCTAGTTGCAACATTTTTAGGTATGCCATTAGGTATTGCAAAGAAAAGAGGGAGGACCTGTTGGAAGAATATGAAGGTTCCCTTAGTAATTGGAAATTTGGAGTTGGATGGTGCGTTTCAACCAAACCTCTCTCTAGGTAATCTTATCAATCTAGAAAGAACTTTATTTAAATCTGATTGTTTATAAATTCCATTCCAGAAGAAAATGACACTATGGCTCTTAAGCCCTTGTCACATTGGGGGACAATGGGGGCATGCTGAAGAATTTGCTGGTCTCAAGTTTTCAACAAGCTTTTATTAAACCTGTACTCTGTGCCAGGCATTGTGTTCAGAACTGGGAATACAAATACATGCAAAAAGAAAGCTAGTTCCTTCCCCCAAAGAGCTTCCATTCTAATGGGGAGGAAAAGAATACTCTTGAATTCTGTAGAGTCAGAAACAGAGAGGAGAACAACTCTATTGTGAATTTCTTTTGTTGGTGCCATCAGCGGCTAGGAAATGCAGCAGTGTATGGTACATTGCCCACATGGAAGATCAATGCAGGAGAAATTCTAAACCCTTTTGACCCATCTTCCTTGATTAATTGAAATAATCTTATGCTAGAGTGGGGAAACAAAAGAAAGGAGAGAGGAAATCTGAAATAACAGTGGTTATGTGTATGTGTTCTGTGCAGTCCCCCCCCCTTCCCCAGAAAATGGAATCTTCTTGAGGGCAAGGATGTTTTCTTTTGAGTCTTCAGTACCCACGTGCTTATTGAGTAAGTACTTAATAAATGATTGATGATTGAATAAATCACAGAGGGGAGAGTTTGAACTTTGTTAAGCTGGGGAAAGAAAACATTCTCAGAAGACCTTTTGGGGTGCAAAGAGTGGTGAAAGAAGCTCAGTACGTGTGTGTAAGTATAGCTTCTCTTGTAATGATAGAAGTTGGCCTGACATATTATGGTACTTGTGTATGCTTGTGGGCCTGGCCCATAGGCATTTAATAAATTCTTCATTGACTGCCAATATCCTTAAAATTCTCTGGATGCCAGTCTTATTTCTTCTTCCCACTGTGATCTAGTGTAATTAGATACCGGAAGAGGTCAACTAAAGTCTTTGAATTGATACCCCTCAAGACCCAGAAATAACTCCCCTGACTCAGAAGAAATCGTAGCATCCTCACATGTTAATTTCTGTTTTAGCAATAATAGGCATCGGGTAGTGCCAAATAAAGTTTGACAGACAGTCTTCAGTGACTGCAGAGGCAATCACCCTTGGCTCTGATTTGGGCCCACTGATCTTCCCATCAGTCATCAGCTGTCTAGTAAAGAATCTTTCAGTGTAGGGGAAATCAGTGAGGTGAAGCAAATTTGCTATTGCCACTGACTCTTTGAGAGTGGAAAACAAAAAGTTTCATTCGAAATTAATAGAATCTTGGGCCAGGCTACATTAGCTCCTGAAATTTGTTCAGTTTGTTGGCTTCCCAAATACCAAACTTTTAATGTTATCAGATAAACTCCCAGAGTTCAAATCCGGCCTCTAGCTGTGTGATACTGGGCAAGTCACTTAACCTTGTTTGCCTCAGTTCCATATTTGTAAAATGAGTTGGAGAAGTAAATGACAAACCATTCCAATATCTTTGCCAAGGAAACCTCAAATGAGGTCATGGAGGGTCAGATGTGACTGAAATGACTCAAGAACAAAAAAAAAAAAATAAAACCTTCCGGTCAACTTTCTTTTTCCTCCGCAAAGTTCCTAGGAGTCTTTACAAGTTGTTGACAGGGCTCACTCCACCCTCTATGAATCCACAGTCACTTCTGAGTCAGAACCTACCAGCTGGTTAATATTGCAAAGAAGATTAGGATGGGAATCTGCTCTCTCAGTTGGTATGGAAGTGTTGGAGTACCATACAGTACTTGTTCTGCCAGGGTACTTTGTGTGGGACTCAATCATTTTTAGTAGAAAATCTCCACTGTAGGAAATTTCAGCCCTAATTTCAGAAGCTCTAAATTGGTAGGAATTTTGGAGATTTAACTTCAAACATCAAATTTTTAAAACTTAAACTCCCTCATTGCTGCTGGATGGGTAGCTTTTATTGCTCTTCAATTCAATTCAATTAATAAATTCAATTAAAAACATTTATTAAGTACCCATTATGTTCAAGGAACAGGGGATACAAAGATGAAATAAGTCAAAATCCTGATCTCATTTGAGCTGAAAATAGTCCTGTGAGGTAGGTACTGCAAGTATTATTTTCCTTATCTTCCAAATGAGGAAACTGAGGCACAGTAAAGTTAAGTGACTTGCCCATTGGAGAGGTAGAAATTACAGGATTATTAAGAAATTATAAGACAAAACTGATTGGACTTTGGGGGAGGTGTTGGGTAAGAAAGATGGGTCCAACTGGGAAGTTTTCAGCCTGAGTGACTTGGAGAATGGTTGTTGGTCAACAGAAGTATGAAAATACTCCTGTCTCTTGGAATTCCTGACTCCCTTCAGGGTTCAGCATTTAATCATCTCATCCCACTAGACTTTCCTGATTCCCGTAGTTGTTAGTGTTTCCCTCCCCAAATTACCTTGAATCTCTTTTACATGTATCACTATAGCAGAATATCAACTTCTCCAGGAAAGAGAATTTAATTTTTGTTTTTGTGTCCTCAGTGCCTAGCAGAGTGCTTGGTATGCAGTTAGCACTTAATAAATTCTTGTTGAAGTTAATTCATTTCAATTTTCTTCATGCTCAGTTGGGCATAGAGTGCCACTTGGTGATTCAGGTACTAAGCACTTCCCTTCCAGAGCCAATGAGATGTTCCAGTAAAACCAAACCAAACCCAAACTGAAACCAAAACCAAAAAACCCTCAGCTGAAACATCCAGTTTCTGCCCTTCTAAGGCCACAAAACCAAATAACCACTCCAATCTCCCACCCCTTGGTAGATAGATGTTATTTGCAGCTTGTTCTTTTAATGGATAGATGGAATTTCATGCTGGTCCTTGTTGACAGAAAAACACTTTAAAAAAGATCTTACAATAACAAAACCAGGTCCCTCACCAATGACCCAGAACTCCAGTGTGCCAATTCCTTGTCTCCTTGTGTCAACACAATGGGAAACAGGTGTAACAAATGAGAAAAAAGGAAAACTAGATTAACATCATTATGGGGGAAGAAGCTCACAGATATCACAAAAAGAGAGCTCAGACTGTACATTTAAATACTAATGAGTGAATCTGCCAACAAATTGAAAGGATTCCAAACCAAAGTGTCACAGTTCGATTTCCAACAGGGGAACACTGCACACATATTAGCATCATAGATGGGAGGTCATGTACTCCACTTGAATCTGAAATAGGAGGAAGAGATGCTACATTAAGTAGTTCTGCCTGGTGGACAGCTTGGAGATAAAAACAGTCCCAGGTCGGGTGAATGAGTTCCACATTTCTATCATAATGGTGAGGAGCCTAAGAGAGAAAGAAGCCTTTACAACTATTCCACACTCTCCTGATAGCCTAGTTCTGAATATGTCAAAATCAATTTGGGACAGTGCTGTAGATAGCTGCAATTTATAGTGAGCTGACATAGCTGCTTTTGCAGTCTAGGACTTCAGGGGCCAAATGTTGCTGTTTTGCTGCTGTTGTTTTAAAAAAAAATTTTTAAACAAGTGATCTGAGTAGGTGAAAAGATATTCTCTCCAGACCTCTAAAGACTAGAGCTGCCCACTTTCCCTTTTCTTTTCAAGCTTCCCATACCTTCCCCTCTCCACCTCCATTAAGTTTTTAAATCAGCAATTGATGGGTATCAAGAGCCTGATGGTTGTAAAAATGGTACTCCAGGGCAGAGACTGAGCATCTATTTATCAGCATCTGCATGAATTACAAGGTTTTCAGCACGATTTGTGGCTGGCTTTTGGTGTATTTGTGACAGCAATGTTGGAGAAGAATGAGAAGTTATGATCCCTGTCTCTGAGGACCTTGTATGCTAACAGAGGCAAGATGGAATATGTTCCTAATGCCTTAAAAGAGGCAGTTTTCATATTTTTCCTAAACACTCTTTGCAGATGTACACCCAAAATGTTAATTAGTTGTCAGGCCAAGGAAAGAAGCGTTTTAGCAAGTGCTGCTACAGGCAAAACAGGAGATACAAAGAAGTACTTGATACTTCACTAGTTCTCCAGGAATGCACAACCAATCGGAGTGACAGGCTGGACTGAGGGTACGGGAAAAGAAAGGAGGTGATCAAGGGCTAAAACTCCCTTTAAAAGTAAAATGCTCTAGGGTTCTATAACTTCCTTGATTTTTGTATGTGTAAAAATATCTTATTTTTTCAATAAATAAGCATTTATTTTTTTCCTCCCTCCCACCCCACCTCCAATTAAAACAAAAATGAAAAGAAAACCCTTGTGACAAATATGCATAGGCAAGAAATTTTTCACTGGTCACGTACCTCCCCCCACCAAAAAAAATATCAGTGATGAGTCTATCACGTCTTTGTCAACAGGTGGGTCATGCTTCATCATTGGGCTTCTGAAATTGGGGTTGGTCATTGCATTTAAATCATAGTGTTTTTTTAACCTAGCTTACATTTTTTTCTGTAAATAATATTTTATTTTTCTCCCCAATTACATATAAGAGCAATTTTAAACTTTTTTTTAAAATTTTGAGTTCCAAATTCTATCTCTCCCTTCCTTTCCCATCCCTGAAATGGAAAGCGATCTGATATAGGTTATACATGTGTAATCATGTAAAATATTTCTGTATTAGTCAATGTATGTGAGAAGATGAAGAACGAGAAAGAAAGAAAGAAAGAAAAGAAGAAAGGAAGGAAGGAAGGAAGGAAAGAAAGAATAGTATGCTTCATTCCATATTCAGATAACATCAGTTCCTTCTCTAGAGGTGGATAACATTGTTCATTCTGAATCCCTTGAGATTATCTTGAATCGTTGTATTGCTGAGAATAGCTAAGCTGCTCATAGTTCATTGTACGGTATTGCTGTTACTGTGTACAATGTTACCTTGGTTCTGCTCACTTCACTTTTTATGAGTTCACGTAAGTCTTTCCAGGTTTTCATGAAATCGTCCTGCTTGTCATTTCTTATAGCACAATAACTGAATCATAGATATTTGAGATAGAAGGGACTCTAGATGCCATCTGGTCCAAACCCCTCATTTTTGCCAATGAGCAAACGAAAGCCCAGAGATTTAAATGACTAACCTAAGCTCATACAGGTAGCAAGTAACTGAGGTGGTATTTGGACTCAGGTCCTTTGATTCTAATTCTAGTGCTTATTCTATTCTATTGAAAAGAATACCTAGAAGGTATTATAGAAAAGTAAGAAAGAGGGGTGTCAGTTTTGTCAACCTTATACCCAGACTGGTCAGATACTGTCTTTTGAGGAACCACTGTGAAATATCTGGTCGTTTAGGAAATATAGAATATTCAATGTTACCACATAGCTAGTAGCTATATGTGTGTGTGTGTGCATGCACGCATGTGTGTGTGTACACATACATACATACATATGTGTATACATACACACATACTAGCTATATAATAGCTAGTTGTACTGGGGGCCATTAAGGTTTCTGGGAGGCAGTTTTGTCTGTTAGTTGGGAGTGTTTTGCCCTTTTTTCCCATTTGATGTTAGTTGTTTTCATCTTATTTAAGGTCAGAGCTTATGGTATCTGGCCTAGGGCAGGACAGGATTGCCATAGTCTATGTGTTTCTGTGAGAGTAGGGCTTCATTATGCATCTCCTTCCATCCATCTTTGTGTGTTATTGGGAGTTTTAGGACCTGTTTCTGGTCATCAGAAAATAAAATGAATCCTTCTATCTCCACTACCAGAAGAGAATCAAATGGGGGTAGTAGTGATGGTAGGAGGGATGGAGAACTGGCCATCACAATAGGAGGGAAGAAAAGAATAGATAAGAATAGGTACGGAGGTGAGAATGAGCATAACACATGTCAGGGACAGGAGGAATCATTTCCTGGAGATTTGCCAGAGGTGAGGCTGGTGATCCTTCTAGCACCCAACACTCCATCTCCCATTGCCAGACCTTACATTAGCTTTCTTCCATGACTGGACTGCCTTCCCTCTTCATTTTCATCCTTTAGAATCCTTTGTTTCTTTCCAAGTTCAGTTTAAGTACCACCTTCTACTTGAAACCTTTCTGAATCCTTTTCCCACAGGGGGTAGGACCACAACTCCCTGCTCCACTATCTTGTATTTCTTTATTTTGCATGTACTTTTAAATGCATATCCTTTGATATATACTCATAAATTACCTCTGTCATAAGCTCATAGACCAACTTCCTCATTTTACAGATGAGGAAATTGAAGACCATCGAAGTTAACTGATTTGCTCAAGGTCATACAGGTAGTAAACAGTGGCAGTATCTGAACTTGGGTCTTTTGACTTTCTACTGTACACTAAAACTCTTCTTATATTTTTTACTTTTTATATCCCTCAACTCTTAGCATAGCACCTGGTACATAGTCATTTAATAAATGCTTGCTGATTAACTTAAATGGGAGTAGTTGAAGGAAAATCTTAAGATACCAAACTGAGGAGAATTTGATCTAATAAGCAATAAAAAGGCATGAATGATTCTTAATTGTAGAAGGGACTTGATGACATCAGTGTTTAGGAAAGATTAAATAATGCTAGTGTGCAGGGTTAATTGATGTGAGACAGATTGGAAGCAGTCTTCAGAAATGCTGCAATAGGAATTCTGGAAATATGGTCTTTTATCCTATAAGTTAACTTTATTTGGAAAGAATTTAATTTTATTAACATGTTTTGGCAATCAAGATAGTCAGTTAATTTCAGTATGAATGAAGAATATGCTTCAAATTTGGAATTTGTGCATTAGCATTTAATAGATGGTTTTAAATCTAAATTTCAGTGCTGTTTAAATCTTTGTGAGGATAGCCAACATTCTTCAGCCAGGCCTTCTTCAGATGGCTTGTCTTGTTGAGCAGCAAAAAGAAGCAGAAAATACTAAAAGCCTATCTTGGAAAACCATATTTTTTTAAAGCTATTACAGGATAATTTCTTGGTTCTCAACAGGAATCCATGGTTACTATAGGAACATAGAATTAAAGCTGGAGGGTACCTTAGAGGTCATCTAGTCCAATCTCCTCCTTTTGCAGATGAGGGAACTGAGTCCTAGAGTGATATGGTCACATGCTCAAGATTATACAGTGTCAGGGACAGAGAATAACAATAATGATATCTAGCATTTATATAGTGCATTAAGTTTTGTGAATGCTTTAAAAGTATTTCATTTGATATTCCCCACAATCCAGAGAGGTAGATGCGATTATTTTCCCCACTTTATAGTTAAGGAAACTGAGGCATATAGGTCATGACTTGCTTAGTACTACTCAGCCAGTTTATATCAAAGATGGGATTTGAACCTAGGTCTTTCTAGTTTAGAGGATGCTTTCTATCCACTATGCCACACTATCTCATACATCTTTACACGCACACATACATACACATACACACACACATATATATATACACACATACGTACCTCAGGATCAAAAGGTATTTATACATATATGTATATATTTACACATTATATACACATATACCATACCTGTATACACATATAATATCTGAGGGCTATGTGTTTATATACATACATACTTACAAACTACCTTTTGTATGTATGTATGATATATATATATTATACAAGTATATATGTATAATTAATATATAATTATATATAATATTTAGAAATATATGTATGGTGTGTGTATACAGGTATGTATACATATATACACATATTTTTGATCCTCTGTATGTGTGTATATACACACATATCTATATCTTCTACATATCCTTTTGATCCTGAGGGGTAGGTCATCCAGGTATTATTATCCCTTTTTTACAGATGATAAAACAGAGGCTGAGAAGTCAAGTTAATTGCTAATGGTTACACCACTTAGCTGGAGGCAGGATCTGAATTTGAGTCTCTACTACTTTCAAGTCCAGGGCTTTTCTCTCCAGGATGCACTGCTTCTCATGCTGCCTGTTTTCATAGCAATTTTTAAATGAGCCAATTAAAATATTAGCAGTGACACTTTTTAAAATAGAAATTTATGAAGGCTTACATTATCTTACATGAAATCGTGGCTCCAGCAGCCTTTTTTTCTCTCCCTCCATGAGCCTTGCTTTTAGGGCTTGTATTTCCCTTCAAATACAATGTAGTTCTAAATTAACCGAGGTTTCAAATAGGGAGAGAGCCACCGAGGAGAGATCCTAGAACAAGTGCATCTGGGAGCCTAAGAATCTGAATCCAAACCCATTTGCGTGCTGTTTTGCCACTGATAAAACGTTTGAATTTCGTCTTTGTTGACATGGACCATTAAATGGGGTTTAGACCTCAGCCAGCTGTTAGTGTTTTGCTGCAGAAGTAATCTGAGCAACAAACAACTTCCAAATGAAATCCTGTTTGCCTGTCTTTGCTCCCTAGAAAAGATGGATTCTTGGTACCAGATGCAGACTGCTGGAAGTATCACCTTTCTTTTGGAATGCTGTTTCCTCCAGGAAGTACACATAACATCTAAATAATGGCATGACTAGAGCAGTTCTAGTTAGATGGTCCAGTTATCTGTTGGAGTACCCAGGTTTTTTGTAAGCATGGTGGCTGCTTGTATTTTCAGAAGAGTCAATTGGGTCAGAAGGAAAACAGAAAATTAGGGGAAAATTTATAGACAGATTCTCAGATAAAGGTCTCATATCTAAAGTATATAAAAAAACCTGTCAAATCTATAAGAATGCCAGTCATTCCCCAACTGATAAATGGTCAAAGGATATAAAGAGGCAATTTTCCAATGAAAAAATCACAACAATTTATTGTCATATAAAAATGCTCTAAATAATTACTGATTAGAGAAACACACATTAAAGCAACCTTGATAGATCATTTTACACTTATCAGATTGGCAAAAATGATTGAAGGGGAAAGCAACACATGTTGGAGGTGACATGGAAAAACTGGGCCACTAATTTACTGTTGGTGGAATTGTAAACTGATTCAACCATTTTGGAGAGCAATATGAAACTATGTCCAAAGAGTTATTAAGACCTTTGACTCAGCAATACCATCACTATGTCTGTTTCCCAAGATGATTAGGGAAAAAGGAAAAGAACCTATATGTTCTAAAATATTTATAGTAGCTCTCTTTTTGGTGGCAAAGAACTAGACATTCCAGGGATGCCTGTCAATTGGGGAATGACTGAACAAGTTGTCATGTATGATTGTGATGAATACTAAATGCTGTGCTATAGGAAATGATGAGCTCAGTGATCTTAGAAAAACATGGATAAATACACATGAAATAATGAAGATCAGAATGAGCAGAACCAAGAGAACATTGTATACAGTAACAACAACATTGTTTTAAGAATGACTTTGAATCAGTTATTTTGACTATTATAAATACCCAAATTAACTATAAAGGACATATTAAGGAAGAAGCTATCTGACATCCAGAGAAAGAATGGATAAATAGAAGTATATATATATATGGTGATTTTACATATATACACATGCATATATATGTATACACACACAAATTTGTGTCTAATAGTAGGCATCTCTAGGGTCAGGGAGGAAGAAAAAAGGGAAGAAAAAAGAAAAGTTACATGATAACTTTATTACATATTTAAAAGGAACAGCAGGTTATACATAATAGATTTGTAGTTTCATGTACAACCATTTTTTTCCCTCTTCTGCTGTGCTATTGAAATGTTTGTTTTATTTCTTAAGTTCAGAAAAAAATAAAATTAAAAAAAGAAGAGGCAATTGGATTTACCACTGGACTATAGGAGTTCCTGGTGGACCACAGTCCAGTGCAGAGTCAAGCCTGCAAAAATTGTGGTAAAGCTGGAAGTTTTGTAAAGAGGATAAGTATTATAGCTGTCTAAACCTGGGGCATTGTCCAGAAGCTGGTGATCAAGGTAGAGTTGAATATCTAGAATCAGGTGATTGGCATGGTGTGAGAACAAATTCAGATATTAAGCATCCAATTAAAGTTGTGGCTCAGAATCAGGTAATCAGATTGCATTCCCAGTGAAGGAGAGAAAGTGGATAAAAATCTGGATGAGATATGCAAGAAGATGGAGGTCACAGATATTGGAGGGAAGAGACAGCAAATGGTCCAAAGCCTAGGTAGGTGGTCAGGAAGTAAAGAAGCAGATTGAAGGCACCAGCATCAAGGAGGACCTTGAACACAAACAACCTTCAGCCTGAAGTCCTGAGCTCTTCTGTGTTGCCTATTGAAGGAAGAACTGTTTTGTTTAAGCTACTCTTAAGTCTTGAATGGATGACAACATGATGGGTCTTACTTTGCTGAAGTGTAAGATAAGTAGAAGATGGGCAAAGCAACAACAAGGTATTTGTGTGATTTAGGAAAAGAATGTATCCTTTTAATGCTATTGTCTATGAAGGATCATCAGATGACAGATTTAGAACCGGAATGGACCTTAGAGGCCATCTAGTCCAACCCTTTAATTAACATATTGGGTTTTGTTTATTAATATAAAATATAAGAAGAAAAAAATTGTTGTGGTTTTAATAAGCCATATTGTGGAATAGAGGAGCCAATTATTAGAGAGAGGAGCAAGTTAGAGACTGAATGAGTTAGGAACATCATTTGTCTCCCTCTGGTGTGAGAACAATAATTCAGAACCACAGAGCAGAGAGCAACAGGGCACACAGGTTTAATCTGTGAAAGATTAATACTCGTTAGTCCTCACAGAGGAACAGGATTGTGTTAAACTTGATAATTAGCACCTTTCTACTGAATACCAGCCAGAAATAGGGATCATAGACAAGACAAAAGCCATGGAAAATCCTGGGGCAGCAACTCAATGTGAAAAAATTAATGTCTTTCTGGTTAAATGAAAGCAAATTTAGATAATGGAAGCATATAATACTCCATAGGACAGTAGATTTAGCTGTAAGGGATGAGATATCATGTAGTCCACGCCCCTCAGTTTTGTGTAGAAGGTTTTCACTCTTTATTTATCCATCCATCTATCATCTATCCATCTATTTCTATCCAGCTATCCATCTGTCTCTATCCTTTCATCCATCCATCCATCCATCTATCCATCCATCCATCCATCCATCCATCCATCTGTCTATCTGTCTGTCTGTCTATATCCTTCATCTATCTATTCATCTATCCAGCTATCCATCTCTCTCTCTCTCCCTTTCTCTGTATATATATATATATATATATATAATATATATATATATACATACATACACATATATACACACACATATATCCTTCATCTATCTATTCAACTATCTATCCATCCATCCATCCATTTATCCATCCATTTATACATCTAGGGACTGCATATATGATTACATTGGTATAGGGAGCTCTCCAGATGAGGAAACTCCCTTTACCAAAGTCAGTTGAACTTTCTCTGCAACTTATCATCTTAGGGAGTCGTCTAAAGCACCGAGAGGTTGAATAACTTGCCCAGGGTTACAAAGCAAGTATGTTAGTGGTGGTAGGTGAACCTAAGCCTTCCTGGTCCTAAGACCAAATCTCCATTCACTGCAAGGAGAGTTCTCTATAAAATCTATGGTATACTGCTTCTATTCTATATCTAACTGTATTACTTCTTTGTGTTTCTAACACAGTAATTTCCAGATATACTCTCAAACATCTCTAATGTCTTCACCCACCCCTCACCTTGAATTCTTCCTATAATAAAGAAAAATGGTTAAGTAAAACCAATTGAGACAGGACCCAAATCTGTATATAACATTCTGTATCCGTAGTCCTCCACAGCCCTCCTGAGAGAAAGGAAGGTATGCTTCATTATCTGTTCTGCAGACTTAAATTGGTTCTTAAAATTACTTAGAGTTCAACTTTCTTTTAGTGTTCTGTTTGTTTATGTTTCATTCTCCTCATTTTACAGATGAGCAAATGGAAGCCTAAAAAGGTTAAGCAATTTGTTCAAAATAACACATCTGGTGAGTAACAGAGCGAGGATTCAAAGCCAGGCCCTCTGATTCCAAATCCAATTTTCTTCCTGCTACAGCATTCCCACAGTCTAACTGTGTAAAAGAATATACTGGTCCTTAGATACTTGTCTTTCTAATCCTTGCTTTAACTGGGACATTTCCATCCTTTAATAAGAAGGAATGAGGATATATGTTTATTTTTTAAACACAGAATTATGTAGTTGTGCACAAAGAAAAAAAGAGTATTTCCTGGTTATCTCTGTCTAAAGAGAACCTGCTTAATGAATCTAAGGCTGGCCCTACAAAGATGAATGGAGTCTTCTGAGGCATCAGGTCTGTACTTTGGGCAGCCTACTCTTTAGAGTAGCTTAGACTCATCAAGCAGGCTCTTTTTAGGCAGAGATAACCGAGAGAGATGTCTCATTTTGCTCTTCATCCACAATGATGTAATTCTGTGTTAAACAAACACATGGATATTGCCTCTTCATTTCTTAACCACTTTTAGTGATAGAGTAACTTACAAAGAATATTAAAATATATTTAGCATTTTGATAAGCATCCTTCACACTAATACTCCTTTCTCTCCATTCTCCAAACTTAGTAGAGTTTGTGCTATCACAGTGCTAAAACATCCAGTCAGCTCAATTATCTAGATAATTTTTAGAGAGGATCAAATCTCCTTATCTACCTCCAAATAACACCCAAACCAACTTTGGTTTAATAGATTTGATAGAATAAAGGCAGTGTGATGCCAAGGAAAGAGCATTGGATTTAGCCTCTGAAGATCTGGGTTTGAACCCTGCCTCTGTCACTACCTGAGTGACTGGGCAAATCATTTAACATTGCTGGCTCATAGTGGTCTGGTATGTAAATTGCAGGAGTTGAATCAGATGGCCTCTGAAATCCCTTTTGGCTCTAAACCTGTGATTCTGTGAATGAATTGAATGACAGTCCTGATGAGAGGGAATGTGTTGAATAGAAAGACAGCTAGGTTTAGGGTCAGAAGTATTGGACCTACAACTTATGTCATATAATATCGATCCAGCTACTCATCCAATCTAAGCCTCAACTTCTGTAATGAGGATAACTTGGGCAATACCTACTTCACAAAATTGATATAGAACAAAGAAGATATATGAATCTATGAATTCTATGAATTTTATAGCTATGAAATATTTCTATGAATTTTATAGCTATAAAATATTCCATAAATGTGAGATGCCATTGCATTATTTCCTAGATACACTCTGAGAGCATTGGATGATGGTCCCTCTAGTATTCTTTCACTTTGAAAATCCTGAAAAAAAACCCATCTATGTGTGTGTGGGAAAGGACAGAGAGCTCCACTGGCCCAGATGCTGGCCAGCCATTGAACAAGTGTCTTATTGAGTACCCACAGGGTGCTGCATTTGGTGCTGGGAGATAGTCCATGCCACCATGACGAGCATGCAACATAGTGAGTATATCATTATTCATGATAAAAGAAACTAGAAAATCATTTTTCCTATTTGCATAACTACTGAGTAAATCTACCTCCACTCTTTGCAAACTTATCATTAGTTGACAAGAAAAGTCAATCTGACATAGCAGTAGAGAGAGAAGAATCTGCTTGTGGGATTAAGGGCCCAATCCCATAGTCTGACTTTCTTCACTGAGGCATTTTATCTGAGTGGGGAATGAGGATTTGAATATTAGTCAGATATGTTCATTTGGAAGCAGAAAGCTCATTAAAATCTCAGCATAAGCATTTCTTTTTACCTGCAGTGATTCTGCTCCTTCAATTATGACACAATTAGTATCCCAGAAATTTTGCATACCAAGCTATAAGAGAATTAGTCCAGCTGCACGTCTTTTCTCTGGGTTATCCTGATTTCCATCTGATTTAAACCTTAAAAAAGGATGAAACCTTTGTAGGGTTATTAATGAATTTGTGTCTGGGGGTGTCTGGGAGTTCCCAAAAAAGTGAGTTGTAAGTACTATCCGGTATCTCAGGCTGACAATAGCCTTGGTTCTTTACATCTTATCCAAAGAAAAATTTCTTTCTTTCTTCTTCTTCTTTTTTTTTTTTTTGAAGTCATTCAAGGGGAGATTCAGTGGGAAGATGTTAAAATCCATGTGTATGAATTGGAAAAAAGAGGCCCTTCTAGGCTCCAAAAAAGAGTGTATGGGTGTCTGTCTATCTCAATCTGGCTACCATGTGCACAGAATACTTAACCTTTTCATTCCTTCTGTTGTTCAAAGAATAGGATGCAATTATATTCTCTGTTTTCTCTATGAAATAGGAAATAAATTGAAGGTTGAGAACTAGGAATTCTTTTCCATTTTATTTTGTTATTTTAAAAGATATTTTTCTCTTATTTTAATTTTTCTCAATTACATGTATAATTTTTTAACATTCATTTTTTTTTTAAATTTTGAGTTCCAAATGACCTTCCTTCCTCTTTCCCTTTTCTCCTTCTTTGGGAGGATAAGCAATTTGATACACATTATACATTTGAAGTCCTGCAAAACATATTTCCATGTTAGCCATGTTGCAAAACAAAACAGAGACCAAAAAAAAATTTTTTTTAAATGCTTTTAAAAAGTATGCTTTGATCTGCATTAAGACTCCATCAGTTCTTTCTATTGGGTTGGATAGCATTTTTCATCATAAATCCTTTGTAATTGTCTTGGATTAGTGTATTGCTGAGAATAGCTAAGTCATTTATAGTTTATCATTGTACAATATTTCTGTTAGCATGCATAATATTCTCCTGGTTCTACTCACTTCATTTTGCATCAGTTCATATAAGTCTCCCAGGTTTTTTTCTGAAAGTATTCTGCTTGTTATTTCTTATAGCATGATAGTATTCCATCACAATCATATATTACAAACTGTTCAGCCATTACCAATCGATGTGCATCCCCTCAATTTCTAATTCTTTGCCACCACAAAAAGAGTTGCTATAAATATTTTTATATGTTTAGGTCACTTTCTCTTTTTTTGATCTCCTTGGGATACAGATCTAACAGTGGTGTTGCTGGATCAAAGAATATGTACAGTTTTATAGCCCTTTAAGTATAGTTACAAATCGTCCTCCAGGGTAGGTTGAATTAGTTCACAACTCCATCGACAATGCATTAGTCTCCCATTTTTTCCACATCCTTCCAACATTTGTCATGTTCTTTTTCTGTCGTGTTAGTCAATCTGATAGATATCAGCTGGTACCTTAGAGTTGCTTTAATTTGCATTTCACTAATCAATAGTGATTTACAGCATTTTTTTTCATATGACTATAGATAGATTTGATTTCTTCTTCTGAAAACTTCCTGTTCACACTTTTTGATCATGTGTCAATTGGTAAATGGTTCTTATTTTTTTTTTTATAAATTTGACTCAGCTCTTCATATGTTTGAAAAATGAGGCCCATTATCAGAGAAACTTGCTGTAAAATTTATTCCCTAATTTTCTGCTTTCATTCTAATCTTAGCTGCATTGATGTTATTTGTGCAAAACATTTTTAGTTTAATGAAAACTATCCATTTTATATCTCATAATGCTCTCTGTCTCTTGTTTGGTCACAAATTCTTCTCTTATCCACATATCTTGACTCATAAAATTTTCCATGCTCCCCTAATTTGCTTATGACATTACCCTTTATGTCTAAATCATGTACCCATTTTGACCTTATCTTGAAATATAGTGTGAGATGTTAGTCTATACTTAGTTTCTGCCAAATGGCTTTTCAGTTTTCCCAGCAATTTTTGTCAAATAGTGAGTTTTTGTCCCAAAGTTTGGGTCTTTGGGTTTATCAAACACTAGATTACTATGGTCATTTACTGTGTAAATTTTTAACTCATCATTATCTTTAATGAAATTATTATTTGCTTCTATTAGTTTTTCTTTGATCCACTTATTCTTTTGGATTAGATTATTTAGGTTCCAATTAATTTTAATCCAGGTTTTCATGGCCCTTTATTGAACATAATTTTTATTGCATTATGATCTGAAAATGATGCATTTAATATTTATTTTCTGCATTTGGTTGTGAGGTTTTTGGCCCTAATACATGGCCAATTTCTGTGAAGGTGCCATGTGTAGCTGAGAAAAAGATATACTCCTTTCTATTCCCATTAAATTTTCTTCAAAGGCCTATCATAGTAGCTGAATATAATAGACTATGCTCCAACCCTTTATCTTAACTTCATGTATGTCTCTCTGTTTCAAGTATGTTTTCTTGTAAACAACATATTTTTTTGGATTCTATTTTTTAATCCACTCCACTATCTACTTCATTTTATGGGTGAGTTCATCCCATTCACATCCATAGTTATGATTACTAACTGTGTATTTCCACCCATCCTATTTTTCCTGTTTATCCTTTTCTCTTTCTCTTTTTACCCCATCCCTCCTTAAAAGTTTGTTTTGTTTCTGACCACTGTGTCCCTTAACCCATTCTCCCTTTTATTACTCCTTCTTCCTCCCCACTTTGCCCCTTCCCCTCAGTTTTTCATATCCTTCCCCTCCTACTTCTCCGTTGGGTAAGCAACAGTTCTACACCCAATTGAGTGTATATGTTATTCCCTCTTTGAGCCACTTCTGATGACAGTAAAGTTCAAGCATTGCCCACCACACCCCCATTTTCCTTTCCTCTGTAAAATCTCTTCCTTTAGCTCCTCTTTTATGTGAGATAATTTTCTCTGTTCTTCCCTTCCCTCTTCTCCAAGAGCATCCCTCTTCCTAACCCTTTAATTTTTTTTAAATCATCCAATCATAACTGATTCACACCCATGTCCTCTGTCTATGTATACTACTAACTGCTCTAATAATTATAAAGTTCTTAGGAGTTAAAACTATCATCTTCCCATATATGAATGTAAACAGTTTAATCTTATTGAATCTCTTATAATTTCTCTTTCATGTGTACCTTTTTATGCTTCTCTTAAGTCTTATATTTGAAAATTTAATTTATTCAGCTTTAGTATTTTCACTAGGAATGCTTTAAACTTCTCTATTTCATTAAGTATCATATTTTCCCCTTGAAGGATTATACTGTTGTGCTGAGTGATTATTTTTGGTTGTAGTGCTAGGCCCTTTGTCTTTCAGAATATCATATTCCAAGCCCTCTGATACTTTAATGTAGAAGATGCAAAAATCACATGTAATCCTGTCTGTGGATCCACTGTATCTTTATTGTTTCTTTCTGATTGCTTATAATATTTTCTCCTTGACCTAAGACCTCTGGAATTTGGCTATAATATTCCTGGGTATTTTCATTTCGGGATTTCTTTCAGTGATTGGTGATTGGTGGATTCTTTAGTTTTATATTTTATCCTCTGGTTCTAGGATACCAGGACAGATTTTCTTGGTAATTTCTTAAGATATAAAGTCTAAGGTCTTTTTTGATCATGGCTTTCAGGTAGTCCAATAATTCTTAAATTACCTCTCCTCCATCTATTTTCCAGGTTACTTGTTTTTCCAATGAGAAATTTCACACTTTCTTCTATTTTTTCATTCTTTTGACTTTGTCTTATTGTTTTTTAATGTCTCATGGAATCATTAGCTTCCACTTTCCCAATTCTAATTTTTAAGGAATTATTGTCTTCAGTGAATTTTTGCATCTCTTTTACCACTTACCCAATTTAGCTTTTTAAGAAATTCTCTTCAGTAGATTTTTGTATGCCTTTTACCATTTGATCAATTTTGTTTTTAAGGTGTTATTTTCTTCAGTGTTTTTGTGCCTCTTTTACCAAGCTGTTTACTCTCATTTCATATTTTTTTGTATCACTCTCATTTCTTTTCCCAATTTTTCCTCTACCTCCCTTATTTGATGTTTAAAATCCTTTTTTGAGTTTTTATAGGAATTCTTGTTGGACTTTTGTTCAAATGACATTTTTCTTTCTGGCTCTGCTTGTAGCTGCCATGACATTGTTGTTTTCTTCTGAGTTTGTGTCTTGATCTTCCCTATCACTGCAATAACTTTTTATCATGGGGTTCTTTTGTTATTGTTGTTTGCTAATTTTTTTTCAAGCCTATTTGTTGACTTTTGACTTTATGTTAAAATTGGGCTCTGCCCTTGGGGTGAAGGGGTTACTGTTCCAAGTGTCAGGTTTTTCATGCTGCTGTTTTCAGAGCTAATTCTGAGGGTCTGTAAGTTTTGCTTCCAAGGTGTTATGAATCTAAGAAGATGGTGGTCACTCTTTTACTGTGCTTTGGTCTTTACCCAGGAAAGTACCTTCTTCTATAGTCACTAGGACACTCCTCTTGGCCATATAACTGTGATTAGGTCTACCGCTCTCTTGCAGTTGAAAGTTCTAGAGTTCCTTTCTGCCTTGAAACTGAAACCAGGGTCCCTACTCCCTTGTGAACAACAAAAAAAATTCTTCTCCACACTGGAGCTGTGAGCAGAACCCTTCTCCCCTGTGGCCACAATAGTATCATTCCTTTTGGCATTGGATCTGTGATTTTGGCCTCTGATCTCCCACAGCTGCAAGTGTTAGTGTTCCTTTTCTGCTTTGATGATACAAGGAGTTTTGCTCCCTTGTGAGTAACCCCCAAGCACTCTTCTCTGACCTGTAACTATATCCAGGACCCCTATTTACCTGTGATAGCTCCTTTTTACCCTTGAACTGTGACCCAGCCTGGTGTCTGGGCAATGCAAAAGGGTCCTGAATCCAATGCTAGCAATGTGTCCCCTGCAATCTCTTTCTCATCAGTTGTCTCACCCCATTGCCATCTGTAGGCTGAGAGCTCCTGGAACTACTACTTCCTCTGCTGTTGCAGCCTCTTCCAAAAACTGCTGCTGGCTCACCAGGGTGGGGCTTGTGGTTTGCTCCAGGCCTGACTACCACCTTAGTGTGATAGACCTTTTCTGCTGGCCTCTTAAGTTGTCTTGGGCTGGAAAATTGTTTCATCCTGAACTTTTGTTGGCTGAGCTGTTCCAAAATTTGATTTGAGGTTGTGTTTTAAAGTTGTTTGGAGGGGGATTTGGGAGAGTTTAGGCGAGTTACTGCATTTACTCCACCATCCTTGCTCTGCCTCTTTAATATGCATATTTAAGCATACTTTTTTGGGAGGAATCTCACTTCATCCTCACTTAGGTCCTTCTGTGTTTTCTAGGCCATTCTCTATTTTCTTGTCTCTATACAAGTGCCAAGTATAGGAGTGTGGACTTATAAGGTAACTGGCAAAGTTTAATAAAAGCATTCAAGGTCAACTGGAGCAGTGGTCTTAGGGCCAGAAAGACCTGGGTTTAAATCCTACCTCAGATACTTACTAGTTGTAAGACCCTGGGAAAGTCGCTTTAGCTTTCTTTGCCTTGGTTTCCCTATCTGTGAAAGAGTCCACTCAATGGCTACTAAGGTCCCTTCTGACTCTACCTCTGTGAACTGCTTCACTAATTTAGAATCTCAACACCCAACATTTCTTTTCATAGTCAGGTAGAAAGAGCATGAGATCAGAAGTCATGAGATAATGGATTCCAATATCAGTTCTGTCATTCAATTTGACAGGTACTTATTAAGTGCTTCCTATGTCTGAGAGCAGGATGGTTTTATTTTTAGTGATTAGAACAGTGCCTGAAATCAATCAATCAATAAGCATTTATTAGGCACCTACTATGTGCCAGACAGTGTTCCAGGTGCTTGGGAATAAAAATGATAAAACTTACTCCCTTATTCTAATGAGGGAGATGACATGTACACATAGGTCAATACAAAATACATTCAAAGAAATTTGAGGGGATGAAGGTACTGAAAACTGAGGGAGTCAGGAAAAGCCTCTTATAAGAGGAGGTGGTGCTTGATGAGAGCCTTAAAAGAAGCTAGGGATTCCAAGAATCAGAACAAGATGGGAGATGATCCTAGGTTTCCAGGATAGCCTGTGCAAGGTTTATAGATCTAGCCCTTGAAGGAACTTTAGAAACCATGTGGCCCAGACCTCTCATTTTACAGGTAAGAAAACTGAGGCCCAGAGATGTTGAATGACTTGTTTAAATCCACATGGACAATAAGTTGACAGAGAAAGACTTTGGACTCAGGTCCTGACTCTAAAAAACACAAAGACATATCCTTCCTTCTCCTCAGATCACCTACCTTCCTTTTACTATTTCTACTCACCATTTTGCTCCATCCTCAAGGTAAGGACACACCCCACTTCCCTGCAGTTATTAACTAACTGCTTGGAACTTAGACAAAACATATGACTTATCTGGGCTTCAATTTCCTTACCTGAAAAATGGGGGATACTAATATGTGGTCTGCCTGCCTCAGAGGATTATTGTGACATCCAGATGAGATAATGGGTAAGAAAGCACTCTGAACAAAAATTAAAAGTTGCAAACCATGGATTTGGAGTCAAAAGCCCTGGATTCAAATCCTCACTCTGACATTTATTACTTATAAGATTTATATGATCTTTTGGCTAGTTAGCTTCCTGGGTGCCTCAGTTTCCTCATATATAAAATTGAAAGGGAATCAATGGCCTGAAAGGCCCATTTTAACCCTAAATCGATGCGCCTACCTGTGTCTGTATGTCCTTTGATCTTGGGTAGGTCACTTAGTTTCCTTGGGAAATTAAGAGAGTGGATTCAATGGCCTTTATGGCCCCCTCCAGTTCTAAATCTAGGATTCTATGCATGGCAAGGAAACAGGTACTGATCATGGATTGGTTCTGGATTTTTCCTCTTACCAGTTTCTGTTTTGGAGCAGATCCCAGAGAGGTTATAAGTTTACTCATGATCACTTGACACAATGAGCAGGCAACACTCGTTGGAAAGGACCCTGATGTTGGGAAAGATTGAAGACAAAAGGATAAGGGGAAGCCAGAGGAAGAGAATGGATAGATAGTGTCATGGAAACACCAAACATGAACTTCAACAGACTTTCAGAGATAGTGGAGGATTGAAGGGCCTGGCATGCTATGACTCATGTGGTCACGAAGGGTCAGACATGACTGAATGGCTGAACAACATTCCACACAGAAGTGGATGCAGGCTTCCCATTGATGGATTCTCCCTCAACCTAACCCAAACAACAGTCCTGTGGTATATGGTTATGACTTAGAGGCCCAGTGGTGACAGGCACTGGAGAGAGACAGCAAAGACATAAATGAGTCTTTTACTGATTTGTTTTTCTCATTCAAAATATAATCATTTGAAGCCCTTTTCAGAGGCTGACATTCAATTCTACCTTTTCAGTTTCTTCTCAAAAAATACTTCAAACAGCTATTTTCCAGTTTAGGGTTGTTTCCCTGCTGTCACCACCCACCCCTTGCTTATGTCTCTAATTTATTTCTGTCCTCATTTCAAACCTGATAGCAAACACTGGCCATGATGAGTTCTGAATATCTTAAGTGGGAAAAACTGTACGGGACAGCTCTTACTTATGAAAATACAGTAAATGCTATCTATGTCTGCCCAATGTGTATATGTGTACTCACTCACTCTCTCTCTCTGTCTCTCTCTGTCTCTGTCTCTGTCTCTGTCTCTCTGTCTCTCTCTCTGTCTCTCTCTCTCTTTCACACACACACACACACACACACACACACACACACACACAGCATTTATGTCCATAGCTTAACATTTTCAGGATAAACAAAACAATATTATTCTACATTCAGTCTTTGGTCTCCAGGGGGACTGGAGATTAATGAGTCTCAAGTTCATATGATGCATTAGGGAGGTACATGGATCAGGGGGAGAAAAAGAAAATGCTGCCCATAAATTATAGGTCATTGTATAGTCTGATATCTTTGGTAGGGAAATGATTAGCCAGCAGAGGATTACATACTTGTAGAACTGGACAAATTTAGGTTTCCAAAACCTTCAACATTCACTCAGGCCTTGTTTCTTTCTGGTACAAGGGCTCCTAGTTCTAAGAGAGAGAGAGAAAAAGAGAGAGAGCCAGGAATAAGGTCCTACTGGGGGAATGGATAATGACTGAGCACTAGATGTCACTGGATTCTTTAGATGTTTCCCTTCTAAAAATAAATCAAGTTTAAGTGGGTAATAAAATAAGATGGGGTTACCCCAGCTCAGAAGCTCATCTTAGCAAAGGCTGTTGGCAAAACCATTACTGATGCTTAACTCTGCAGAATGAGACAGCTAAGGAAGATGATAAAAATTCCATCAGGGCTTCTAACAATGAAGTGAGACTTTCACTAAGTGCAGGGATAATAATAACTAACATTTATGTAGTATTTTAATGGTTGCATAGTACTTTATATACATTGTCTCATTTGAACCTCACAACAACGCTATGAGACGAGCATTATAGATATTATTATCCCCATTTTGTAGATGAGGGAACTGAGTCTCACATCAGCTAAGTAACTTGCTTATAGTTCTAGAGCTAATAAGCCTCAGAAGCAGGATTTGAACCCAGAGTTTCCTGACTTCAAGACCTGACATCAGTAACACTCTATTTATTATGCTACACTGTCTTTTACAGAAAGTTGTTTGGCTATCTTTTGGGTGGATGTGTCAGTTTTATTAATTCTTAAATATATAAGGGACTTAGTTTGCCCATGTCTCTTCCTACTTTGAAGCAGTTAGACAGCACAGTAGGTACGGCATTGGTCTTGGAGTCAGGAAGACCTGGGTTCAAATCTAGCCTCAGATTCCTACTAGATGTGTGATCCTAGGTAAGTCATTTAGCCTCTGTCTGCCTCAGTTTCCTTATCTATAAAATGGGGATAATAATGGTACTAGTGTTCCATGTTTTTTGTGAGGATAAAATGAGATACTTATAAAATGTTTTGAAAACTTTAAAGTGCTATATAAATGCTAATTATTGTTGTTGTTATTGTTGTTACCCCACTATTAACTAATCTTTTTGACTCTCCTCTTCAGTTAAGGGCTATGCCTGGTAGGACAGGAGAATTGATGCCCAGGAAGGGTTATTTTCTCCTTACTGACTGTGCAGCTGCTGAAAGCTATGGAGACATGGATATACACTAAGCTGCATGTCACTAACCTCCTATGGAGGGATGAAATAATCATTAATACATCTGTAGGACTTCAAATTTTATAAAGCCCTGCAAGGTAGATAGTGGCAAATATCCCATTTTGTACATGAACAAACTGAGGCTCAGAGAGTTTAAGCAGCAGTGTCATACTAGAGCTAATATGTGTCAGAACCAGGATTTGAACTTAGGTGTCCTAAGTTAAGCTGGATTTAGCACTCTGTCTAGTCCTTCGTATTGCCTACAGCACTGAAAGGGAGAAGATCCACTTTGTGATCTTCGCCAATCATGACTAACCATCTAGGCTAGGTTTCCCTGTGGTCTGATACCCTAAGAAGGGAGACAGGTGATTGTATTCATTACTGCCTAGATACTCCTCATTGCCTTCTGAATAAAGTCTATGTTCCTTAGCCTAGCTTGGCATTCAGCACTATGTATATGTATATGTATATGTATATGTATATGTATATGTATATGTATATGTATATGT
>NW_020954610.1:52277069-52390791 GCF_900497805.2 Vombatus ursinus
TATGTATATGTATATGTATATGTATATGTATATGTATATGTATATGTGTATGTGTATGTGTATGTGTATGTGTATGTGTATGTGTATGTGTATGTGTATGTGTATGTATATGTATATGTATATGCATGTGTATGTGTATATGTATATGCATGTGTGTGCATGTGTATATTACATACATATATGTGTATGTGCATATGCACACATATGTGTATATGTGTATGTAGGTATGCACGTGTACATTTATACAATGTACTGCATGTATATGTAGTGTATATGTATGTATGTTTGTATGTGTATATATAGGTGTGTGTATATATGTATGTATATATGTGTGTATATATATTATATGTGTGTGTGCTTGTCTCTTACCTCCTTGTCTAGATTTATGTTCTAATATTTACTCATCCAGCCAAATCATATTCTTTTTTCATTTATTCATTCAACAAGCATTTATCAAGTGCTTAATATGTGTGAGGCATTCATCAGACCCTGGGGATACAAAGACAGAATAAAACATCTCTCCATTCAAAGAACTTAATGGGTATTTTTGGAGGCAGCAACAGATACACATACTAACTGATTTCTGGAGATGGGATGTGAGGATCCTGGGAACTAGGAGATCAGGAAAAAACTTTTATAAAAACGACACTTGAGCTAGGATTTGAAGGAAGTAAGGGATTCTAAGAGATAAAGGTGATAAAGGAGGGGGGCAGGACAGCTTCGGCAATGATGCTGAGACAAGAAATGTACTGTTGGGTAAAATGAATAGCCAGTAGGCCAGTTTGGCTGGAATTTAGTGTGGATGATAGAGAGTATGTCTACAACTGGAAAGGTGAGCTAGAACTAGATTGTGAAAAGGTTTAAATGACAAACAGAGCAATTTATATCTGATCCTAAAATCCACATGAAGTTACTGGAGCTTCTTGAGCAAGGGAGTGACATGGTCAGACCTAAGCTTTAGGCATATTACTATGGTAGCTGTATGAAGGTTGGATTGGAAAGGGGAGAGATTGAAGACAAGGAAACTGATTAGAGGGCTATTGTAATGGTCAAGCAAAGAAATGATAAAGATAAGAATGGGGGATGATGTGAATGGAAAGAAGGGAACAGATGTCAGAAGAATTGTACAGGAAGGGTCAACAAGATCTGAAAACTGACTAGATTTGGAGATTGAAGTACAGGCCAGAGTTTAGTTTGACAGGGAATTTAGGAAGAAAATTGGGGAATGGGGCATGAATACTGAGCTCTGTTTTGGAATACTGAGTTTGAGATTCCTATGAGGATATTTGTTTGGAAATGGGAAGTTGGTGTGAAAGGACTGGAGTTTAAAACTAGGGCTGGAAATATAGAGTGTTGGAATCAACTACATAGAGATTGTTCAAATTGTTGGGATCTGTTGAAACCATTGAAAGGAAGGAAGAAAGTGAAGGAAGAAGAATACAGAACCTTGAGGGACACTTATGGTTAGGGGCTATGAGGGATAATTTAGGAAAGCAGACTAATAAGGAGCAGCCAGAGCAGTAGGAACACCAGGAGAGATCAGTGTCATGATAACCAAAGAAAAAGAGAGTATGCAGGAAGAGGAGCTTGGGGAGCAGTGTCAAATGGTACAGGGGGGCACAGAAGCGTGAAGACTGTGAAAACACCATCAAATTTTTCAATTAAGAGATCAATATTAATCTGGCAAAGACCTGGTTTCCATTAAGTGTTGTCAGAGGTCAGAGATGAAATAAGCAAGAGATAAGAAGAGAGGAAGTGGAGGCCATGATGTTTTTCCTAAGATTGTTGCTGTTAAATAGGATATATATGTGTGTGTATATATGTATATAATATATATATATATGTATATATATATGCATGTATATAGATGCATATACATGTACATGCATATGCATATATACATACATATATATGACAAAAAACTTAAAGTAATTGTAGCTTCAAATGATGGTTTTATTTTATTTCATTATTTAAGATTGGGTAGACTTGCACATGTTTGTAGGCAGCCAGGAAGCAGCCAACAGATAAGGAGAGATTGAAGATGAGATAGGAAAGGAATGTTGTAGGGACCAGCTTGTAGATGAGATGGGATAGAATAGCATTAGGGATAAAGGTAAAGGAGTTGACCTATGTGATAAAGTCTAGCTCATCATCTGTGACTGGAGCAAAGGAGGAGAGAATAGGGATGACCTCGAGGGATTTTGAAATGAAAGATAATGGCAGATGGCTTTTACTGTCTCAGAAAAAATATCAAGTGAGGTCCTCTTCTGAAAGAGAGGAATGAGAGTATAATGCGGAGGGGCTTGAAAATAGAAGACATTTGGAATAGCTGTATCAGAGAGTGCTACAGAGAGATAATATGTTTGGTTGAATTAAAGTGAAGACGGGGGCATGACAATTTTGTATGTTGTTAAACTGAGAGGCTAGGGTGTTTCAGATAATGTCTATATTGAAGTCAACTAAATATAAGGACAAGGCCTGAGTTGGAGAGGAAGACTATGAGCCAGGTTCTGAAATGATTGAAGAAGGGAGGAGAATGTCTGGGAAATGGTAAATAACTGCTACCTCCCTCAAGCCTGCGTCTGTGTAAGGCAATATATCTTGATGGTAAGAGCATCAAAGAAGGAGATACAGTTGAGCAACGACCGAAGAGAGAAGGTCTGGAAGTCAAAGTGGAGAGCAAGGAGGATGCATGCCAACCTGTCTTCCTCATTGTCAGAGGCTAAAACCTCTAAAGGAAATACTCTTTTTTGTTTGGTAAATTATACATAAAGATAGTTTTCAACATTCATATTTTATAAAATTTTGAGTTCCAAATTTTTCTCCCTCCTTCCCCTCCTACCTCCTCAAGATGGCAATAGGTTATACATGCACAATCATGTTAAACATATTTCCACATTAGTCATGTTGTGAAAGAAGAAACTGAATAAAAGGGAAAAAAAGGTGAAAAAAACAAAAACCAAAAACATGTGAAAATAGTATGCTTCTATCTGCATTCAGACTCCGTAGTAATTTATCTCTCATATAGTAGCATTTTCTATCATGAAATAAAGGAAATATTCTTAAGAAAAAGAGGGAGGAAGCTCCAATCAGACAGCAAACATTTATTAAGCACATTTATTATGTGCCACACCTTGGGAATAGAGAGACAAACAAAAATGAAATAGTCTCTGGCTCCAAGAGGCTTACATTCTGTTGAAGCATCAGACAAATAACCACAGCATCCGAATCTATTGACATTCACCTCACCTTTGACTACCCATGGTAGTGTCTGCTTCTTCAGATTCCCATGGTTGTGTCTGCTTCTTCAGATTCCCATGGTTCACCTCCCTAGGAAGACCTTCGGAAGACATGGTTACAGATACACTACTGGCTTGCCTCAATGAAGTACAAACAATGAAGGACAACCCCTGGGTGTCTTCTGTGGTTGAGAAGCATTGAGATGTGGCTACTCTGACATCATGATGCAGAAGAATGTCAGCTAACTTGGATTGCACCAACCACTTACTGCTGCTAAAGTCCTTCCTTAAAGTGGTAATTGTTAATTACCTCAGGGAGCACCAAAAATTATAAATTGATATTTCTTGGAGAAGCACCTTTATGGTACCATCCCCACCTCTCCATCACTGTATCTACTGCTTCTCACTGTTGAAAACATTTGCTTTCCCACAATTGTACCTTGGTTTATGCCATTCCCTATACTTGGAATGTCACCATACCTGAAATCCCACTCATCTCTCAAGGCTCAGCTTAAAGGCTTCCACGAATCCTTTCCATTTTCTTCCTCTCATCCCTAAGTCAGAAATAATCTCTCCATATTTGAAATCTCAAAACACTTTGTGGTCACCCACTTTACACACTTTCTTACTCTGTGCTATATTTTACCTATGTATTAACTTATTTTTTTTCTCTTTTTCTGTACTGTGCGCTCTGAGGACAAGGACTGTGCCTCGTTTACATTTGTACCTTCCCTAGAGTTTAATTTGGAGCCTTGCACATAATACTCTCAATAAATTTTATTAAAATGAATTAAAGAGTGAAGTTGGAAGTTAGAATGTGGATTGAAGAGATAACCGTCTGATAAAGGCATGGTAGCAGTAAGGAAATGAAACAGGAGGAAAAGGGGGAAAAAAAACAAACACCTTACAAATTTATATGTTGATTTCTTCTGAACCAAATTTTAGAAGGTGAATTAGGAAAGTTTTTCATTTCTGTGTATTTTTTTTGGGAAGAGGGGATAAAATCCAAGAGGTTATTGCTTATTTGAATAATAATAGACTTGTAATACTTTAAATTTTGTAAAGTGTCTTCCATACATTATTTCATTTGAGACTTATAGTAACTGTGGGAGCTAGGTCTGATAGGTTTTCTTATCCCCATTTTATAATTAAGGAAACTAAGATTCAAAATGAACTTGTCTGAGGGCCACATAACTAGTGTTTGAACCAAGTCCAGTACTGTAATCATTATTGCTTCTCTGAAAAAAAAGGCCCACAAAATATTAAATAGTTATTCATAAAAGGAGAGAAGCCAGCTCAGTTACAGCTAGTTACAACTATATACTGCACAATATAAATGTTCCTTTGAAATCCAGTTTGTTAGATCACCAGGGGCTTGACTCTGTACTCTTGGGCCAAGGAAATTTTTTCTTTTGGCCTCTGTGGGAACTGGGCTTATGGCAAGAGAAGTATTAGACCATGCTGTGGACAATCTAGAATCAGCAACGGCCCTGTTTAGAGTCCAAGTTTGCCTGTACACCTGCAGCTTGACAGAGCACCTGTTCTGATCTAGGCTGAGCTTTTCCCAAGTTGCTTTGATGCAAATTAGAGTGTGGGTGGGAATGGGAGAGTGTGGAGAAGTGTCATGGGACAGTTCTGATAATTACAAGGAAACAACCTTGGTCCAGTGGGGGTTGGGTGCTGGGGATATCCAGTATTTTATGACTCATGTTAGGGAATGTGGACTTATTTTGAATTAGTTGCAGCATGAACCAGGAAAACCTATTCATTCATTTTCTTATTCATTTGTCAATTTATTTATCCATTCATCAAGCATTTGCTTCATATTTGGTGTATACTGCTTCACAGTCTTGCTGCTACTTAGACCTAGTCTCTGAATGATAAACTGGGACCAAATCCCCAACATGCAGGAAGATACATGGTTTCATCCAGGGAGGGACAATGTGTAGTTCCAGGTCCATTTGGACTAAATCAGATGGCTACCAAGTATGTTTTGTTGGTTTAGAACATAAACCTTACTAGGGAATAGAATTATGAAAGGAAAGCTAAAAGAAGAATCAGGTTAGCTTATTTCAAATTGCAGCCTTTCGAAATCTATACCAATCACTTTGCTCAGAGGATCTGCTCTGGGCAAAGGACTCTGGGACTAGAATATTGTTGGATACTACCTTCTTTTAAAACATTTTGTGACTGCATTGAGAAGTGGGGTAGTGAATATAGACAGCCTGAGAGATAGAAAAACCTGGGTTCACACCCCCCCTCCCTGCCACTTGCTGGCTATGTTAACCAGGTCATCTATTGTCTCAGCACCCTTAGGCAAACATTTAATCCTATAAGCTGCAGAGCAGGGACTTCTCTTCACAGAGAGAGGGAGTTTTGTCATGCAGTGTTCACTACACCAGACAAAATCATAGGTTCAATCCAATGATTACAATACTTTTTTTTTTCCCCACTATCTTATCAAAATCTGATAACTATTGAGTTTGTTGTCTCTCAAATGTTTCAGGCCAAGAACTTCATTTTGCAAACAACAGAAGAACTAAATACTACCAATAAGTTTTAGATAGATAGAAGTACATAAATGAAAGATAAATGTAATTAGAGATAGATGATAGAGATCAATGAATAAATGATAAATAAATGGAGATAAATGATATAGATAGCTTGGCAGAGATAGATGAGAGAGGTAGATAGCTAGAGATAGATAGATGATAAATAGAGATAGATGATAGCTAGAGATGATAGGGATTTATAAATAGATAATAAAGATAGATGATAGTCAGATTGAGAGATAGTCATAGACTTTCATCTTAGAGGTCACCCGGTCTTACCTTTCTCTATTTTACATGTGTAGAGACAAAGGTCCAGAGATTGACCTGTTCAAGGTCCCTCGTGTCAGAAGCTGGATTTGAATGCGGGTAGTCTAACTCCGATAACTCCAAATCCAGGCCACTTCCCATTGTATTAGAGGGACTATCTGTGGCTGGCTAGATCAAATGGGTAGGGCAGATCACTAGTTGAAGACATGACCTATGTGTTGACCAGTCAGCATTGTTGTGATCTCTAGCACCAACCCCAGTCTACCCTTTAATGCTGTGCCTATTGTTTTTAATTCCATAAGAGCTTATCTAATACCAACTCCATGCTCATCACAGGCAAAATGGTACAGTGGAAAGAAAGAACACTGGATGTGGCACCAGAACACCAGGTCTGTGTCCCAGTACTTCCCTAGATTTCCTAGATTAGACCTTGGGGTCCTCACTTTGTCTCTGTGAACCTCATTGATAAAATGGAGTTAACATTTGCAGAATCATCTTGATGATCAAAGGAAATAGTCTATATAAGATTCTTTGTAACTCTAAAGTGCTGTATAAATATAAATTTCTAGAATTGTGTGGAACATTGGAAAAGATTCCAAAGGAACAAATATTATAAAACTATAGACTGTCAAAGCTAGAAAGAACCAGAGCCTTAGCTTCCTCAGTTTGAAAGAGAGGGCTAGGGTTAAGAAGCAACATGGTACAATGGAAAGAGCTCTGGAGTCAGAGGAATTGGGCTCAAATCCTGGCTCAGTCACTACTATGGGTGAGACCTTAGGTAAGTCATTTAACCTGTTAGGGCTGCAGTTTCCTCATCAGTAAAATAAAGGTGACATTCTAGTTGACTTCTAAGGTGTTTTACCTTCTGAATTGATGATCTTGTGCCTTTAAGACAAGAGTTCTTAATATGTTTGTCAGCATGGACCACTTTGACATTTTGGTGAAACTTATGGACTCCTACTCAAAATAATGCTTTTAAATGAATAAAACAGGGTTACAAAGGAAAATAATTATATTGAAATAGTTTTCAAACTTTTTTAAAGTTCCTGAATGACAGGCTAAAAACCTCTGCTCTATAGCCCTTTCCACCTCTAACTCTGTAGTATACCATGATATTGCCAATATTCCAAACATAGTTATCTGTCTCTCAGGACTCATTTCAGTCAATCAGGGAAGTTTATTAAACACCTACTGTGTACTGAGCAATATGCTAAGAGCTAGGGATATAAAGACAAAAATGAAATAATCCCTGCTCTCAAGGAGCATGTTATATTCCATCAGGAGTGACAACATGTACCCATAATTAAGTATATGTAAAAATAAAGTATATTTAAAAAGTATATACAAAATAAATATAAGATACTTTTGACAGGGGAAGGCATTAGGATTAGTATTCCCCTAGTATTAGGGGAATTAGGAAAAGCTTCCTGTAGAAA
This sequence comes from Vombatus ursinus, assembly GCF_900497805.2. Classification (NCBI taxonomy): domain Eukaryota; kingdom Metazoa; phylum Chordata; class Mammalia; order Diprotodontia; family Vombatidae; genus Vombatus; species Vombatus ursinus. Next base: position 52,284,564 of record NW_020954610.1, read on the forward strand.
GTAATATGTGAGCTGAGCTTCAAGAAAATAACAAACTAGGGACTCAGATTAGTAATGAAAACCTCAAATAGAAATGGGAGCCACTAATTGATACATAAAGATCCCTGTGGGCCACATATTGACTTGGTTTTTAAATGCAATGTTATCTATGTTTAATAAGAATCGAGGAAATATTACCAATTCAAAGTGACAAAAGCCACAAAGATGAAGCAACTTACAAAACACCTCAAGTTGAATTGTCTGGGATGAGGTGTACCAGGCTGTGTGTGTGGATACAGTAGCTGTGGGTAACTCCATTTCTCCCCTCAATCTGCATAACTCCGGCTTACAATTATCTTGCCTAATATCCATCACCTATGTTAGCACCATGTGTCTTAGCCTTCCATTATGTCTGTAATCCTAGTGCATACACCGATAAGTTAAGACTGGATTTTCTCCAGCTGTCTCTACATCAGAGCACTTCAGTTGCCCTGCCTTTCCCACTCCCCGTTGAGTGTCCTGTCTCTTAAGTGGCTGCTTTATGTGGAAAGGAGCAGACCTTGTAACTCTCTCCGAAGTCAGACAAAGCCTTTTCTTCAAAATGCCATGCACATAGAGGGAATGGGGTGATCCTAATACCTCAGTTAGAGGTCACTGCTGAGGGAGAAGTTAAGTGCTCATCCAGTACATTTTAAACTCTACCATAACTCTGTTCTTCTTCTTAAGTCCACATCGATCAATCAACAATTTATTAAGACCCTGCTACCTGTCAGGGACTGTGCCAGGCACTGGAGATGTAGAAAGAAAAGCAAGACAGTCAAGTTTTATTAGCTGCAGATTAGCATTCTGCCTTTCTGTCTTGTCAGAGAGCCAGTGGGTAAGTGCTGTAAGGGGTTATGGCTCATCCAGTCAGTCAACAAGCATTTATTAAGTGCCTACTATGTGCCAGGCAACTCAGTGGCACAGTAGAGCAATGGGCTTGGAGTCAGGAATACCCGAGTTCAAATCTGGCCTCAAACACTTACTAACTTTGTGACCCTGGCAGCAAGTCACTTAATCCTGTAAGCCTCAGTTTCTTTATCTGTAAAATGAGCTGGAAAAGGAAATGACAAACTACTCCAGTATTTGCCAAGAAAACTCCAAATAGGGTCACAAAGAGTTGGACACTGAATGATAAAGCAAATGTGTCAGGCACTGTGCTGAATGCTTGGGATACAAAGAAAGGAAAAAATAAAAGCAGTCTCTACACCCAGGGAGTTCACTTCTAATAGAGGAGAAAACAAGCAAACAATTATGTACAGAAGAGATATATAGTTAAATGGAGGTAATTTCAGAGGGTTGTGGGTTTGGGTGAGAGTTAGGGAGGAGAGAAACCCAGGAGAGGCCTCTTGCAAAAAGCAGGATTTGAACCTAATCTAGAAGAAAGCAAAGGGGCAGAGGTGACCCCACTCATTTTGAAGCTGAAGAAATGGAGGCCCCAGACAGATTAAGCAGCATGCCTAAGAATTTTCAAGAGGCATAGCCCGGATTTGAACTTGTGTCCTCTGGGTTTTATTACTCCCGTGCACTCAATTTATGGTGAAGCATTTACCTTCATTCTGCTTCTCTGAAGCATTCAATCTCCTTCTATCTTGTGCCTTTGCACCAGCTATCCCACATCTTGGAGTGTTCTCTATTCTCACCTCTTTTTCATTGAATCCCTCACTTTCTTAAAGATTTAACTCAAGTTACTTCTTCTACATGAAGCCTTTCTGGATCTCCCTGGATATATTGCTCCCCTTTCCTAATTATTTTGCATTTATATTGTATTTATTCTGTATATTTAGATATAACATATATGTGCATATACATGTGCTAGAATGAAAACACTCTGGGGGCAGGTACTATTTCAATTTTTTATCTTTGTATCAGGATTAGCAGAGTATCTGGCACAGAGTCATTAATTTTTTTTAATTGACTCCAAATCTACCTCTTTTTTTCATGGTATTATAAGACTTTCTAACAATAAAATAAAATGAGATAATATATGTAAAATGCTTTGCAAACCTCAAAGTATCAAAATATAAATGCTACAATAATATTATCAAGAACAGTATTATTAATACATGAGCTACCTGCCTTATAGCATTGTTGTGAGTCTCAAATGAGGTAAATTAGTACTTTAAGGATCAGTGAATTTCAGAGGTGTGGGGAATTCCCCATGTTGATTTCTTTGGTTTTTGAATTCCTGTTTTTCATCCATGCATATTGAAAACCCATCTATATTTTTAAATTTTCTTTTTCTCTTCAGTTCCAAATTCTCTCGTTTCCTTCTCTATCCATTGAGAAGGCAAGAGATACAATACTTATTATACATATAAAGTCATGCAAAACATATTTCCACATTAGCTATGTTTCAAAGCAGGGAAAATAAAGGAAAAAAAGAATACGCTTCAATCTGTACTCTGAATCCATCAGTTCTCTAGCTAGAGGTGGAGAACATTTTACCTCACGAGCCCTTTGGAGTTGTGGTGCATCATTATGCTAATCAGAGTTGCAGTCTTTACAATATTATGGTTACAGTTAAATTGTTCTTTTCAATTCACTTTGTGTTAGTTCATATAAGTCTTCCCAGGTTTTTCTGAAATATTACCTTTCATAATTTCTTACAGCACAATAGTATTCCATCACATGAATATACCATAAATCATCCAGCCATTCCTCAATTGATGGGCATCTGCTCACTTTTCTGTTTTTTTGCCACCATAAAAAGAGCTGCTATAAATATTTTTGTACAGATGGGTCCTTTTCCTTTTTTTTTTGATCTCTTTGGAGTATAGAGCTAGTAGCAGTGTTTCTGGATCAAAGGGGGGTGCACAATTTTATAGCCCTTTGGACATAGTTCCAAACTGTTTTCCAGAATGGTTAGATTAGTTCAGGACTTCTGAAATTTTTTCCATGCAGGACCCCTTTCTGTGGTTCTGCAGTGTTCATTGGCGTTGCGTAGCCTGAGGACATGTGCAGTGCAAAGTGTGCATGCTTTGCATTCAGAACCAAGGCTTCAGTGAAGTTGCATGATGCAATACTGGCAAGCACTGCCAAGTCAGATTCATTACAGCATTTGATTTTGAATTAATTTTTAGTCGTTGCATATTCAGAAACCTTTTACCATGGTTAAATTTTTCGTGACCCCATATGGGGTTAGGACCCACAGTTTAAGAAGCACAGTTCACAGCTCCACTAACAATGCATTAGTGTACTTATTTCTCCACCTTACCTCCGTAATTTGTCATCTTCCTTTTCTGTCATTTTAGCCAATATGACAGATACGAGGTAGGATTTTAGAGATGTTTTAATTTATATTTTTCTAATTATTGGTAACTTAGAGCATTTTTATATAACTATTGATAGCTTTGATTTCTTCCTCTGAAAATTTCCTGTTCATAGGAACAGTTCCTTTGACTATTACCAAGTGGGGAATGGCTCCCATTTTTATAAATTTGGCTTAGTTCTCTACATATTTAAGAAATGAGACTTTTATAAAGATACTTGCTGCAAATCTCCCCCACCCTGAGTTTCCTGCTTTTATTCTAATTTTGGCTCTATCAGATTTGAATGGGCAAAAACTTTTTTAATTTTTACATAATCAAAATTATCTATTTCACTGCTTGTTTGGTCATGAACTTTCCCCTATCCATAGATCTGATGGGTAATTTCTTTCTTATTCTCCTAATATGCTTATGATATTACCCTTTATCTCTAAATCATGTGCTGTTTTTGCATTTATCTTGGTATATGGTGTGAGATATTGGTCTATGCCCAGTTTCTGCCAGACTACTTTTCAGCATTCCCAGAAGTTTTTGTTAAATAGTGAGTTCTTGTTCCAGTAGCTGGAATCTTTGGCTTTATCAAAGAGTAGGCTATGGTACTCACTTGCTTATATATATTATGTAACTAATCTCTTTCATTGATCAACCATTTAATCCCTCCCAAAATTGTTTTGATGATTATCACTTTTTAATATGGTTTGAGATCTGGTATAATTAGGTTCTTTCTGTCACATTAAAAAAATAAATTCTCTTGATATTCTTGACCTTTTATTCTTTCAGATGAACTTTGTTAGTATTTTTTCTATTTTTATAAAATAGTTCTTTGGTAGTTTGATTGGTATCACACTAAATAAGTAAATTAATTTAGGTAGTGTGGTCTTCTTTATTGTATTAGATTGACTACTCATGAGTGATTAATATTTCTCCATTTATTTAGATCTGTCTTTTTTCGTGTGAAGTGTTTTGTAATTGTGTTCATATAGTTCCCGTATGTATGTCTCGGCAAGTAGACTTCTAATTATTTGTCTGCAATTATTTTAAGTGGAATTTCTCTTTTTATTTCTTCCTGCTGGACTTCGTTGATAATATATAGAAATGATGATGATTCATGTAGGTTTATTTTATACACTGCAACTTTGCTGAAGTTGTTAATTGTTTCAACTAGCTTTTTAGTCAGTTCTCTAGGGTTGTGTAAATATATCATCATATCATCTGCAAAAGTAAGTTTTGTTTCCTCATTGCTTATGCTATTCCTTAATTTTCTTTTTTCTTGTCTTATTGCTATAGCTAGCATTTCTAGCACAGTATTGGAAAATAATGGTAAAAATGGACATCCTTGCTTCACCCCTGATCTTTTTGGAAGGGCTTTTATTTTATCTCCATTACAGATAATGCTTGCCCTTGGCTTTAGATAGATACCACTTAGAATTTTAAGAAAAGTTCCATGTATTCATAAACTTTCAAGTGTCTTTTTTAAATTTAAAAAAAAAAAACTAAAACCAGGCATGGGTATTGCATTTTGTCAAAAGCTTTTTCCTGCATGTATTGATACGATATAATTTTTGATTATTTTGGTATTGATATGGTCAATTGTGATTATAGCTTTTAAATATCAAATCAGGCTTGCATTCCTAGTGTAAATCCAGCATGGTCACAGTGACTTGGTCACAGTTTTTTGTACATGATATATTGCTGTATTCTCCTTGGTAGCATTTTATTTAAAATTTTTGCATCTCTATATCAATTAGGGACATTGGTCTACTGTTTTCTTTCTCTATTTTTGCTTTCCCTGGTTTAGATGCTGTTGTTGTTTAGTTGTTTTCAGTTGTGCAGGACTCTTTGTGACCCCTTTAGGGGTTTTCTTGGCAAAAATACTGGAGTGATTCACCATTTCCTTCTTCAGCTCATTTTACAGATGAGGAAACTGAGGCAAACAGGGTTAAGTGAGATACCTAAGGTCACACAGCTTGTTAGTGAGTGAAGCTGTATTTGAACCCAGGTCTGCCTTACTCCCTTTCTTACTACCTTACTCCAGACTGGTTACTCCAGGCTTGATCCACTCCACCAACAAGCTGTTCTTGGATATTAAAACTTTATTTGTATTTTAGAAGAAATTTGATAGGACTCCTTCAGCTATCTATTTTTTTCAAACAGTTTATATAATATTAGAATTAATTGTTTTTTAAATGTTTAGTAGAATCTGCTTGTAAATCCATCTGAGGTTTTTTGGGGGGTGGTTTATTTATGGTTTATTTATTTTGGGGGGAGTTTATTTATGGTTTATTTATTTTTTCTAAGATGGAGTTATTTAACTATTCTATTTCCTCTTTTGTTGATCTGGACAATTTATAGTTTTGTAAAAATTCATCCATTTTATTTAGATTATCCATTTTATTGACACATAGTTGAGCAAAATAGCTCCTAATAATTGCTTTAATTTCATCTTCTTTGGTTGTGTATTCACCCTTTTTATTTTTCATACTGGTAATTTGTTTTCTTATTTTTTAGACAAATTAATTTATCTTTAAAATTTTTTTTAATAAAACAGCTCCTAGTTTTATTTATCAGTTCAATTTTTATTTTCATTTTTATCAATTTCCTTTGTGATTTTTCAGATTTCTATTTTGATGTTTAAGTGAGGATTTTAAATTTGTTCTTTTTCTAGTTTTTTTTAGTTGCCTACCCAATTCATTGATCTGCTTTACTTTCTTTTATTGATGTAAACATTTAGAGATATAAGTTTCCCCTCAAGTACTGCTTTGGCTGCATCCCACAAATTTTGATATGTTATCTCTTTATTGTCATTATCTTTAATGAAATTAATTGTTTCTATGTCTTATTCTTTGATCCAATCTAGTCTTTAGGATTAGATTATTTAGTTTTCAATTAATTTTTAATCTATGCTTCCATGATCTTTATTGAAACTAATTTTTATTTAATTAACATTTCTGCTTTTTTTGGTATTTATTTGTAAGGTTTTATGTACTACTACATGGTCAGTTTTTGTAAAGATGACATAGACAGCTGAGAAAAAGCTAAATTCCTTTCTGTCCCCATTCAATATTCTTCAGGGGATTATTCTATCTATTTTTCTAAAATTCTATTAATCTCTTTAATTTCTTTCTTGTTTATCTTATGTTTAGATTTATTTAAATCTCAGAGGGATAAGTTGAGGTCCTCAGCTAGTATAATTTTACTATTTCCTCCTGAAACATATTTAACTCCTCCTTTGAAAATTTGGATACTATACCATTTGGTGCATATATATACTTTATTCATATTAATTCATTTTCTATGTTACTTTTTTTTTAGCAAAATAGTTTCTGCAATTATATTTTTAATTAAATTTATTTCTGCTTTTGCTTTGTCTAAGATCATGATTGCTACTCCTAACTTTTTTTTTAACTTCAGCTGAAGTATAACAGATTCTGCTCCAGCCCCTTATTTTAACTCTGACTGTGTGTCTTTCTGTTTCAAGTGTTTATTTTGTAAACAACATATTGTTGGGTTCTGGTTTCTAATCTATCCTGCTCTCTGCTTCCATTTTATGGATGAGTTCATCTCATTCATACTTATAATTGCCAGCTGTGTATTTGCCTCCATCCTATTATTACTTATATTTATCCTCCTTTTTTTTTAACCCTGTCCCATCCTCAAAAGTCTATTTTGCTTCTGACCACTGCTTCCTTTAATCTATCATTTCTCTTATCACTCCCTCCTCTTTCTCCTAGAACCTTTCTTTACTACTTTCTTTTTGGGCAAGATGAAGCTATATCCAACTGAGTGTCTTTGTATATATGTGTTTGTGTATGTATGTATGTATTACATATGCATATATGTGTATATATATATATTTATGCATGTATGTATATTCTTCCCTTTTTGAACCAGTTTAGATGAGGTTGACATTCAAGCACTATCCACATTCCCTCCCATTTTCTTCTCCATTGCAAAAACTTTTCCTTTTGTGCCTTTTTTATATGAGATAAATTCCCCCATTCTTCTTCCCCATTTCCCTTTCTTCCAGTGGCTCCCTTTTTCTCACCTTTTCTTTTTTCTCTTGCGATCATCCAAAGATAATAGACTCATACCCATGCTCTTTAAGTAGACACCTTCTAACTGCCCTAGTGATGATACATTCATAGGTATTACATGTATCATCTTCTCATATAGGTATGTAACCAATTTAACCTTATTAAGTCCTTATGATTTCTCACTTGTTTTTACCTTTTTATGCTTCTCTTGACTCTTATGTTTGCATGTAAAATGTTCTATTCAGCACTGTTCTTTTCATAAAGCATGCTAGAAAGTCCTCTGTTTCTTTAAATACCCATTTTCCCTTCAGGATTATACTTAGTTTTTCTGGGTAAGTTATTGTTGGTTGTAATCCTAGTTCCTTTGATTTTAGGAATATCATTTTCTAAGCTCTCTGCTTATACTGGTAACTACTAAATCTTGTGTAATCCTAATTGTGACTCTACGGTATTTGAATTCTTTCTTTCTGGCTGAGAGCTCTTCAATGTGGCTATAATATTTCTGGGAGTTTTCATTTCAGGAACTCTTTCAGGAGATGAAGTGTGGATTCTTTCAATTTCTACTTTGTCCTCTGTTTCTAAGATATCTAGGCAGTTTTTCTTTATAATTTTTTGAAATGTAATGTTCAGGCTCTTTTTTTATCATGGCTTTCAGAAGTTCAATAATTCATAAATTATCTCTCCTCAATCTATTTTCCAGGTCAGTTTTTTTTTCTGATGAGATAGTTCACATTTTCTTCTATTTTCCAGTCTTTTGACTTCATTTTACTGCTTCTTGATGTCTTATGGAATCATTAGCTTCCACTTGACCAATTATTATTTTTAAGGAGTTATTTTCCTCAGTGAGATTTTGTACTTCATTTACCATTTGTCCAGTTCTAAATTTTAAAGAGTCATTTTTCTTCAGTTTGATGTTGTACCTTTTTACCATTCGGTCAGTTCTTATTTTTTTAAAATTAATAAATTTATTTATTTTTAATTTTCAACATTTACTTCCACAAGATTTTGAGTTCCAAATTTTCACCCTATCTCCCCCCACTCATGATGGCATACCTATTGAATATTCCTTCCCCTAGTCTGCTTTCCCTGCTATCTCTCCCCCCCCTTCCTCTTCTATTTTCCTGTAGGGCAGGATAGATTTCTGTACCCCATTTCCTGTATTTTTTATTTCCCAGTTGCATGTGAAAACATGTGTTTTTTTAAACATGTGTTTTTAAAACTTTAGGTTCCAAATTTTCTCCCTTCTTCCCTCCCCACCCACCCTCATTGAGAAGGTAAGCAATTCAATACAGGTTATACATGTGTAGTCATGCAAAACACTTACATAGTAGACATGCTGTGAAAAACTAACTCTATTTCCCTTAATCTTATCCTGCCACCTCATTTACTCTATTCTTTCTTTTGACCCTGTCCCTTCTCAGAAGTATTTGCTTCTGATTAACCCTTTTCCAAATCTGCCCTCCCCTCTATCATCCCCCTACTCTCTTGTCCCCTTCCCCTCCTATTTTCCTGTAGGGTAAGACAGATTTCCATACCCAATTGAGTGTGTATGTTATTCCCTCCTTAAGTCAAATCCTATGAGAATAAGATTCACTCATTCCCTCTCAGCTTTCCCCTTTTCCCCTCCACTGTAAGAGCCTTTTCTTTTCTGTTTTTTTTGTGTGAGATAATTTACCCCATTCTACCTTTCCCTTTCTCCTTCTCCTAGTATAATCCTCTCTCATCCCTTAATTTTATTCTCCAGATACGATGCCTTCATCTTCAACTCACCCTGTGCCCTCTATCTATCTATCTATCTATCTATCTATCTATCTATCTATCTATCTATCTATCTATCCATCTATCTACATATATATATATATATATAATTTTTTCCTTCCAACCACCCTAATACTGACAAAGGACTCATGAGTTACAAATATCATCTTTCCATGCAGGAATGTAAACAGTTCAACCTTAATAAGTCTCTTATGATTTCTCTTTCCTGTTTACCTCTTCATGTTCCACTTGAGTCTTGTATTGGAAAGTCAAATTTTCTATTCAGCTCTGGTCTTTTCATCAAGAATGCTTGAAAGTCCTCTATTTCACTGAATGACCATTTTTTCCCCTGAAGAATTATACTCAGTTTTGCTGGGTAGGTGATTCTTAGTTGTAATTCTATCTCCTTTGCCCTCCAGAATATTATAATCCATGCCCTGCAGTCCCTTAATGTTTGAGAAGCAGGTAAGAGAAGTAGAGGAAAAACTGGGAAGAGAAATGAGAGTGATGCAAGGAAATCATGAAAATCAAGTTAACATCTTGCTAAAGGAGACCCAAAAAATAGTGAAGAAAATAACGCCTTAAAAAATAGCCCAACCCAAATGGCAAAAGAGTTCCAAAAAGCCAATGAAGAGAAGAATGCCCTAAAGAGCAAAACTGGACAAATGGAAAAGGAAGTCCAAAAGATTACTGAAGAAAATACTTCTTTAAAAATTAGAATAGAGCAATTGGAAGCTAGTGACTTTATGAGAAATCAAGACACTGTAAAACAAATCCAAAAGAATGAAAAATTAGAAAACAATGGGAAATATCTCATTGGAAAAACTATTGACCTGGAAAATAGATCCAGGAGAGAGAATTTAAAAATTATTGGACTATCTGAAAGCCATGATCAACAAAAGAGCCTAGACATCATCTTTCAAGAAATTATCAAGGAAAACTGCCCTGATATTTTAGAACCAGAGGGCAAAATAGAAATTGAAAGAATCCACCAATCTTCTCCTGAAAGAGATCCCCAAAGGAAAACTCCTAGAAATATTGTAGCCAAATTCCAGAGTTCCCAGGTCAAGGAGAAAATATTACAAGCGGCCAGAAAGAAACAATTCAAGGACTGTGGAAACACAATCAGGATAACACAAGATTTAGCTGCTTCTACATTAGGGGACCGCAGGGCATGGAATATAATATTTCAGTTCTTATTTTTAAGGAGTTATTTTCTTCAGTGCTTTGTTGCCTCTTTTACCAAGTTGATAATTCTCTATTCATATTTTTCTTGCATTGTTCTCATTTCCTTTCTCAATTTTTCCTCTACTGCTTTTATTTGATTTTTAAAATATTATTTTGTATTTTTAAATATTTTTTTCTTAGCTCTTCTAGGACTTCTTGTTGAACTTGTGTCCAATGCACATTTTTTATTTGAGGCTTTGCTTGTAGATGTTTTCAAATTATGGTCTTCTGCGTTTGTGCCTTGAGCTTTCATTTCACCATAGTAGCTTTTTATGATCAGATTTTTTTTTCATTGTTTGTTCATTTTTCCAGCCTATTTTTTTTTACTTTATATTTTATGTTAGAGTTGGACTCTGTTCTTCTCTAGGAATGGATAGATCTCTGAACTGATCTTCTGACTTTATGTCCTGTTGCTTTTAAAGCTAAGTCTGGAGGCTTATGAATTTTATTGCTTCCAAGGTAGCATGATCCAGGGAGAGTTCTGGTTACTGTCTACTTTGTCTGCACCCTGGTCCTTACCCAGGTAGTGTCCCAGTTCCCTTGTGACTACAGCCATTCCATTTTGCTATGGACCTGTGACTTGGACTTAGGTAATTGGTAAGGAAGCTGTCAAATGGAACTGATCCTGCACCCAGTGCTAGCACAGAGGTCCCTTGGAATATCTTTCTGATCAGATGTTCAGTCACTTTACTGTCCCTGTGTGCTGAGTGTTCCAGGTGCGACAGCTGCTGCTGCTGCTAAGACCCAAGACCCATAGCTGTGACACTTCTGCTAAACTGTACTCTCAGCCAGCTCCCACCCCATTGTCTTCAGACCTCAAATGACATACTATGACTTTTTGTTTGTTTTCTCCCTTAAACTTTGGTTTCATGCTCTTTAAAGTTATTTAGAGGGGTGTGTTGGGAGAGCTTAGCAAAAATGCTTACTTCTTTTCACCATCTTGGCTCAGCCCCCTCAAAACCTATCTATTATTTCAAAGAGCGATTAGAGTCTCAGAGAAGTTGTGACTTACCCATGTTTATATGAATAGTTGGTATCAGAGGCAGAATGGCAGGAAGTGACCTGTTTCTTATTGAAAGTAGGTAGGTATGAGGATGCCAGCTGTCATACCAAGTGTCTGATTTTATGTTTTATCTGGGATCCAGTTAGACAGGTCTCCCATTTGCTGGGGGCTTTTCTACATCAGCAGAATGCAGGCAATCATAATTAACAATTGACAGGCACCTTTTTCATTCTATTTTGAATTCTTGAAGAGTTCACATGGAAAAGGCTTAGTTTATTTACATCTATAAACGCTATTGATCCAAAGTCTGGGATTAATCAGGGTTTGATGTCTTCCCCCTTCCCATCAGTAGTGGCAATTATGATTTAAATATACATACACACATATGTGTATATAAACACACATACATGTATATAGTCTGTATGTATACACACATTATATATACTTACACATATACACATATATACATACATACATATACATATACTTATACCACACACACACACACACACACACACACACACAGTCACTCCCATGTGTTACACCCTGATGATTAGGGGCAGAAGAGCATGAAAGCGGAGAAAGGCAAAATAACACAAATACTGACAAGCAGTAGCTACAGCTGCAGTAACAGTAGAAGAAATTAAATCTTCTTTGGTTCTAACATTCTATTTCCTAGAGCAGGCCTAGTTTTCTGTTACCCTGGATATTCTTTCCCATTGATCAGAGAGAGACAGGAGGGAAAACTTGAGAAATGGACTTAGGATTGTAAGACTCACATAGTTCCATTATGTTCCAAGAGGTTTGTTTTTTTGTCTTTTTCAAACTCAATATTCTTTTTCATTGTGAACTAAACAATCATCATTAAATGTAAACATTTTAATATTCCAAGAAGAACAAGAGGCTTGTGTAAGAAACTAGGAACTTCTATGAAATTGTTTTAAAAAAGAAATATATAAGTGTGCATTTATATACATAAGTGTATATATGTAACTATACACACATAATTTAACAAGGTAATAAAACAGCTTGATTTTATTTCTTTTTGCACTTTTGGTTCAGTGTAAGAACTTTTTTTCTTGTTCATTCTTTATGATAAAATATTGTGTGATATTGTGTTCTCACATTTGGAGGAAAGTCCTATAACCTGTCTAAGCCTCAGTTTTCTCATCTGTGAATTGGAGGAGAGTATGTAATGACATCTGCTGTACCCATTTTATAGGCTTGTAAGGCTCAAAGGAAGGAATAAACCAAGAGTGCACTCTGCAAAGGTCAGGTCTTTCTTATTCCTAAAAATCAAAGAATCTTAGAGTCTATTCCTTTTATTTTATAGATAATGAAACAGAGGCCAAGTGACCAAAAATGGTCAAGTGGTTTGCCCCAGATTATACAAGTAGTAAATAGCAAAGTTAGGTCCCAATTGACTCTGGTTTTCAATCAAGTGTTCTTTCCAATACAGCTTAACATCCTAGTCACAGAATATCAAGAAGAAGGATTATGCTTCTAGTTTATTTTACTCTGTTCCCGGTGGTATAGCGACTAGAGTGCTGGACTTGGAGTTAGAAATACCTGAGTTTGAAATCTGTCTCAGACTTTTGCTAACTGTGTGACCCTGGGCAAGTCACTGAACCTTTTAGCCTCAGGTTTCTCAACTGTAAAAGCAAAACAATGATAGCATTTATTTCACAGGGTTGCAGTGAGGATCATATGTGATAATATTTGTAAAGTGCTTTGCAAACTTTAAAGCACTCTATGAATATTAGCTGTCAAATATTACCCCTCCTCCTCTTCCTCCTCCTCCTCCTACTACCCTTTCCTTAATACAGATACCTAATTGAAAATGGACCCCTACAACCTCCCCTGGCTACCACTGAAATGTGTCACACCTTAGGGACTCAGCTGGCTTAGGAGATTTCCATCCTCTAAAGGGACATTCCATGAGATGTTCTTGATTTCTTCAGCAGTGGAATAAAGCTCATATGTAGTGGGGTGAAAAGTCAGCAGAAAGCAAGCTGCCTTTGGGTCTTACGCCCTCATTGGCAAGGTAGCTATGTCTTATTTTCTTTTTAACTACATTATTCATCCTCAACCATCAAGCAGGAGATAAAGCTGATGAAGTGTGCCCACTTTGTTCAAAGTGGCAGACAACTTATGCAGCTACAATTTAAACAAGGCACTGTGTTAAGTCCTATTTCACCTTGTTTCAAGAAGTTTATGTCTTATGATCATTGGGAATGGCTAATTAGTCCCATCTTTCTTTTCATCACTAGAGTTGTTCACAGGCTCATAAATGTTGGAAGGGACCTTCGAGGCCACATAACTTAACTGTAATTTTACAGATGAGAAAACCAGGGCTCAGTGAGCCTAAATAACTCATACAACATCAGGCACTTCAACAACAACAGACATTTGTTAGCGCCAGTGTCAGAGGCAGGATTCAAAGCTAAGTGTTCTAGACTCAAAAGTCTAGCTCTCTTTCTATAGGCTTTTTATACTGCGTCGATGCCTTGTAGCTAATGAACATCGTCACCAGACATTTATTGAGCATCTGCTACATGCAATGCACTGTTGTATGTGCTGAAGGGCATAAAAGAAGAATAAGACATAGTTCTGCTCGAAAGGAGCTTAACACTATTAATACTACTGTTACTAAATAGACTCATCCGAGGTCCCTTCTACTTCAAGATCAATGATGCTGTGATAATCATTGTCATCATAATGGTGATGAAGATGACAGCTGATAAGGAAGACAGTCCCACAGGATAAGCAGTGGTGGAAGGGTTGCTCTCTACATTGTAGGAGAGAATACCCAAATCTATGAGGTCCCAGGACCATCTAGGGGATGAGAGGTGGCATTTCTGGGTTACTTTCACATTTCCAAAAGGTTTTACCTACATTATCTCATTGAGAGGCAAGTAGTAGAGGACCCGGGTGACATGGTAGATACAGCCTCAGATGTGGAGTCTGGAAGATCCAAGTTTGAATCCCATTCAGAAATTTACTAACTGTGTGACGATGGGTAAATCTCTAGACCTCTCTGAGCTTCAGTTTCCTCATCTGTAAAATGAGAGGTTTTGATCTGATGGCTTCTAATTCTCCTTTAAGATCCTATGATGTTATGATCTGATTGGGGGAGATAGGCCATGTAAACAGGTAACTATAATATAAGATAGAATGTGATGAATTCTTTTTTAAAAAGGTAAAAGTAAAGTATGGGGAACTAGAGGTAGAAAAATGTAAAAAAAAATTTTTTTCAGCAGGTAAAAATAAGGTAGTAGGGAGAATTAGAACTGAGATGTAGGAATCAGTCCTCACCAGGGCTTTTTTGTCCTTTTCTGGTCTCCAAAGCCCATAGGATCCCACGTCCTGCTGTTTCTGAGGCGGTCCTCTGGCGTCTTATTTAAAACAGCTTGTTCTCTCTTCAGTAAGGCAGGAAGGATAGGGAGGGAAGTGCTTTGCCTCAGAATGAAGTGGGAGTCTGAAATCTGTTCAATCTCCTACTGCAGGCAAGAGAATTGCAGACGTCACTGAGTAAGCCTGGTCCCACAGCTGGCCAAATGGTCAGCCTGCATTATAGGGAAAGTGCAGGATGAATGATTTCAGGAGGAGATACGTGCAGGAGAGATGGACCCTGTAATCATGGCATACAATAGAGGAAGGCTCTGTGGCTGGAATGACTGAGTGACTTCATATATTGGAAGATGAATCCTTGGAGCGAAACCAATCCTCAGTCATCTCACATCGACGCATCAAAATACCAAAAAGATCTAACAGCGAGTGTTCTAATGTGCCAATGCTCTGCATTTATGCTTCATGAATAGCAACTGTCTCCTGGTCCTCCAATGGATGCAACTCCCTTGGATGCTTTTAGGACCAAACATTCCTTTGAAGTTTCTGTTTGAGATAGAAAAGTAAATAGAAAGCAGTACACTGTGACTGCAAGAAGGCTGAGGAAGTTAGGGACAATTTCTCTCCTAGATGAGAATTTTATCATATTAAGGAAAATCAGTTAGTTTTGCATACTGTACAGATGAGTCAGCAGCAATGAGGTGAATGTATTGGCTTGGGGACATAGTGAATTATTGTCGGGGTTTGAAAAAATCTGTTACAGAAACAGAGCAGAATCCTCCTTAATTTCCAGTGGACATATGTACTGTCTGTGAGGACTGTGCATACAAATGCCTAGGATTTTTGGAAGTCTTTCTGAAGGAGCAGATAAGCAAATTGAGTTTTCTGAGTCTGGGGAGCAAAATGTAATAAAATGGTACCTCTCAGTGTATATGTAGAAACATGGTACTGCTCTGTCTAGGCTAATATTAAAGAGTTCATGCACATGTAATGTAATTTGAAGGGGTTCCAAGCAGCACAGATTATTATATATGCTAATAGACTGTGATTTCACTATTATTGCTTAAGTACTTTGTATATTGAACAGCGTTCTCTTCCAAAACCTCTTTTTAAAGTGCCAAAGTACCTGAAAAAAGCCATAATTAATCAATGAATAAACATTTATGATAGGGGCCCTTAACTTGGGTTCTGAACTTGTTTTTTATTTTTATTTTGTGTTGACTATATTTTGATGAAATTGATTTCCTTTCTGATTTTATGTATTTTATTTATGCACTTTAAAAGTTTATTTTGAGAAGGGTTCTATAGCTTTTTGCAGATTAGTAAAGGGGTCCAAGACACACAGAAAGGTTAACAACCTCTGATTTTAAAAGACCTGCTATGTGCCCAGAACTGTGCTAGAGACTGAAATACAAAGACATGAAAAAAATATCCCTTTCATCAATGGTTTTACATTAGGGGAAACAATTGATAAGTAAATAAATACAGTACATACATACATGCATATGTACATATATACGCTCAAATATATAAAGTGGCCCTACAGCTGAACTTTGAAGGGAGTTAGGGATCTTAATAGGTAAAGGGAAGAGGAGAGTGAGTATATTCGGGAAATGGAAGACTAGCTCTGAATGGATGGAATGTTGTATATGGAAAACAGCAACTAGGCCAATTTAGAAGCTGGAGTCTAGAGTGCATAAGGGAGAATAATGTATAATCAGCATCAAAAGATAGACTGGAATCAGGTTGTGAAGGGCTTTGAACGTCAAAATGACATTTTCTGTATTTCTAACACATGTTTGTGTTTTATTCTGGAGCAACAGGGAGCTACAGGAACTTTTTGAACAAGAAAGTGACATCGTCAGACCCATGCTTTGGGGGAAAATTTTTAACTCTGGCAGCCATATGAAAGGTGAACCAGAAAGGGGAGAAAACAAGGCAGGCAGTCCCACTGGGCACATAGTGCAGTTATTCAGGCAAGGAGTGATGAGAGATTGAACTGCTCTGGTGGCCACATAAATGGAGGGGAAATTGATGCAGCAGATGTTATGTGCTTGGAAACTGACTGAATGTGAGGGACAAGGTGAGGGAGAGTGAAGAGTTAACTATCTATCTATCTATATCTATATTTAGATATATTTATCTATATCTAGATATATTTATCTATATAGATAGATCTATCTATATCTGTATTTATAAATAGATATCTCTATCTAGCTATATAGATCTAGTTATCTAGATGTTATATGTATATAGCTATCTAGATAGATCTATCTCTATCTAGATATGTCTATCTCTATCTCTATATTTATTGCTCTATATAGATATATTTTATCTATATCTGATCTAGATAGATATACCTAGATCGATCTATCTATCTATCTATCTATCTATCTATCTATCTATCGCCCTTTAATCAGTTTAAGCATGAGATAAACTTGGCAATGTTTCCCTGGGACAGGATTGGGACTCAGAAAACACCTTGGGAGAAGAAACCTATCGGAAAGAAAGAAAAAAAAAGGAGAGGAGGTAGGAAGTGCCAAGAATAAATGTCAAAGTTTTGCTTAGGGCCAACCTTTTTTTTTTAAACCATAATTAAACAAACAAACTAACAAAAATTCCATCTCCAATAGGAAGTACATAAATAGCCAAACCATTAAAGTACTATAGAAGAAGGTTCCTGCCCAACTTCGTCTCCCAGAGTAGAGTTGCCCTAGTCTTTTTCAACTGCTCATAGAAGCTGTTGTTTTGGGTCTCCTGAGTCATTCTCTGTCCATTGGCTTCTTGAGATTGGCATATAAAGATTTAAATCAAATAGCATTTATTAAGTACTTTCTATACTATATGCCAGGTAATGTGCTAAGTGGTAGGAATGCAAAGAAAGGCAAAAAAGCAAAAAATGAAAATAGTCCCTGCTCTCAAGGAGTTCACAGTCTAATGGGGGAGACAACAGGAAAAGAACTCCGTACTGATTTATATGTGTGTGTGTGTGTGTGTGTGTGTATGCGTGTGTGTAATAAATTGGGTTGAAGGATTGTCTCAGTGAGAAAGCACCAAGATTACACAGTATTGGGAAAGGCCTCTTGCAGAAGATGAGAGTTCAGTTGAAGTTTGAAGGAACTGAAAGAAGCTAAGAGGTGGACATGAAGTGGGAGAGAGTTCCAGGCATGTGGGAAGAGCCAGTAAAAATGCTGAGTCAGAAGATAAAGTGTCATGTTTGAACAGCAAGAAGCTCAGTGTCACTGGGTCACAGAGTATATGGAGAAGAATGAATTGTAAAAAGACTGGAAAGGTAGGAAAGGGCCAGGTTATGAAGGACTTTAAAAGCCAAATAGGCCATTTTGTATTTGATCCTGGAGGGGATAGGAAGCCACTGGAGTTAACTGAATGTGAGCGGGACATTATGTGACATGGTCAGACCTGTACTTTAGGAACATCAGTTTGATTGCTGAGCGGAGGATGGATTGGAGTAGGGAGAGACAGGAGGCAGGGATATGAGTCTGCAGGTGTGAGGAAGGGCTTGGGGGAAGAAATGAGTTCAATTTTATATATGTTGTATTTAAGATATCTCTATGACATCTAGTTTGAGATATCTAATAAGCAGGTGGAGATAGGAGATTAGAAGTCAGCAGATAAACTAGGGCTGGACAGGTGGATCTGCACAGAGATGACCATTGAAACCATGTGAGCTGATGAGATCACCAAATGAAAAAGTATTGAGGTAGAAGAGAAGCCAATGAAGGACAGATCCTTGGGTGACATGCATGACTAGTGAGTATGACATGATGCAGATCCAGCAAAGGATCAAAGAGAAGTGGTCAGAGAGGTAGGAGGAGAGCCAGGTAGTAGGAGAATTATAGGTAGGAGAGCAGTGCCAGGAAAACATAGGGAGAAGAGATTATCCTGGCTATTAAGGATGAGGACTGAGAAAAGACCAATGGATGTGGCAATTAAGAGATTTAAGTAATTTTGGAGAGAACAGTTTCAGTGGAGTGATAAGATCAGAAGTTAGACTAGAGAGTTAAGAGACTGAGAGGTAAGAGTGGAGTCACCTAATGTAGATGACCTCAAGAAGTTTAGCCACAAAAGGGAGGAGAGATACAGGGCAATAGTTAATGAATATGAATGGATCAAATGAGCTTTTGCAAAGATAGGTGAAACACAGGCACATTTTTAGGCGGTAGGGAAGCAGCCAGTAGGCAGGGGAAAATTGAAAATTAGTGAATCTAGAGAGGTGATAGGACAATTTTCTGGAGAAGATGAGATGCAATGGGATCACTCATACAAGTTGAAAGGCCACCTCTTCATATGAAGTAGGTGAAGAATGAGAGCGGCAGAAGGCGTCCATATGACTGATGAGAGACGAAAAGTAGGGGAGAAGAGGAAGCTCTAGAATGGCAGAATGTACACTACTTTTTTTGTCTAACAAAGGGGATTGTTCTCGCCTGTGGGAAGGACTTGAACTAAAGGGGAGGTGGAGCAGGGGGTCCTAACTGGAAATCCAGGAAAAACCTCAGGAATGTAAAAAAAGAGGGGAAAAGGGGGAAAGTTCTCCACCTTGGAGAGAAATTGGTTAGGGAGAGAGTAAAGTTTAAAAAGCCCACTCCGCAGACGGCCCTATGCAGTCTGGATCCACCTGACGTTGCTTTGAGAAATGTCAGTTTTGCGGCTGCTCTTTGACTGCACGTTTCATTCGGAGTACCGCCTCCTTGGTTTGTCTTTTCCTCTACCCCTTCCCCAGCTGCTAGTGTTTCCCTTCCTGAGATGACCTTATGCTTATTTTCTAGATGCCTTGTATTTATTTGTACGTGTCAATAGAATGTAAACTACTTGAGGGTAAGGGCTGTTTCTTTTTTGTCTTTATATCTCCAGTATTTAGCACAGAACCTGGCACATTTTAAAAAAAATTTTGGAACAACCTTTTGATTTCATTGGTATACAGAACTTCCAGCAAGGAAACACTCTATGAATGTGGATTTGCCCCTGCTCTGCAACTTAAAAGTTAAAGATTTCACAGACAGGGACCATGCAGTATAGGGGAGTATCCAACATGCCACATGGGCAATACTCCCAAGCCAGATTAAAATGTAATTGGGAAATATTTCACAAAGTAAACAAAATACACTAAAATAGAGATAACATCACATTTAAAAACTAAGTTAGCATGTGGTACCTCCGTTTCTATTGGAATTTGCAACCACTGGTGTAGAAGATAGAAAGATGGTTTTAGAGTCAGAAACACCTGGGAACAAAGCTCCCCTTTGACAATTCTCAGTACTTGACACATAGGAGATGCTTAATAAATGCTTGTTGATTGATTGATTGGAAATTAATGAGTCAAGGCTAAGTTTTCAGGAGCTGGAATCTCCTTTGGGGATGTATTCATAGATGCAAAGCAGATGCTCAAACTCATTTGTGTGTGCTCATGTGTGTTAGCTCCATGAACTTGCTGCATCCTAAATTTATTCTATTTGAGCCAGTGCTGTAAGGATTATTTGGGGGTTTTCCTTCCAGAATTTTGTTTTTTTCTTGTGGAGTTTTGTGTTAGCAAATTTTGGGGACATAGAAAAAGAGCCCTCTGTATATACTTGACTAGCCACTATATGGAGTTCCTTCCTTTGCCTGGTACAGACTCTATTGTGTCACAGTATTTTAGAGCTGGTAGAGACCCTAGTGATCAATACATCCAATCCTCTTAATTCAATGACTTCTGCCTAGGAGGCATCCCCCCTCTCTTCCTCTTGTCAATAATACAAGTTTTAACTTGGTTTTGTAGATGATGCTAGTGAGTTCCTGGAACTTCTTTAATTGCCTTTCTTGAGGTGGAGTGGAGGGAAGGAAGATTGGACCGTTCATGAGTCTGTCTAATAATGTCACTTTGTAGTCACAGGGCTTTTCTAGCCCTCCATTGGAGATTTGTTTAGGTTAATATTTATACTGAGAAATTTTGAGCCTAACCAGAGGAGTCAAATACGTGGGGGTCATTTGCAACTTGTAAGCACTCCCAAGCGGGTCTAAACAAGATTAAAATGTAATTCCCATTTGATTTTGATGCGGTGATATATCAATAAAAAAAGAAATACATGAGCAGGTTCAGTTTTATAAGAACACGTGGCCCACAGGGATCCTTGTGTATGGGTTAGTGGCCCCTATTTCTATTTGAGTTTGACTCCATTGCCCTGCATTAATAAAACCACAGATGCAGGCAATAAATAAGGAAGACAGTGGTAATACATCATGGTAGATGTGACTTGTTGCTCACTCAGATAAATCCACTGCATTTAATGAACATGGCACCAAAGAGACCCACAAAATGTCTTTCTGCAAAATAATAACTAAATGGGACCCAACACATGCAGGAACTTTGTATGCAGTGCTCCTAATTCAGATGCTTGCGGTTGTGCAAACTAAGGACAGTAAGTGTAGGATGGAGAGGAAAGCATGGCCATAAGGACATCCAATGAAGTCCAACAGCTCTCAGAAGAGGAAAACCCAACCTTTTCCGTGTGACATTTTACTCAACCTCAAGCCAGGCCTTCTGTTCAGCTGGCATCTGACTGAACATCATGTCAATGAGTAAGCAATGTGGACTAAACACTGGCCATGCTCAGAATCTTATACTTGTCATTTTGGAGGAGATAGAAAAGCAGTAGAGGACTTCAAGAAACTTTAGGAGTTTAAATAAAATTCTTCATAGAACTTATAAGCTGGGAAAGGATCTTAAGAAGCCATCTGGTGATCCATTGCCAGCCAAACCTCTGGCTGGCTCTCATATCACCATGTGAATGTATAATCATTTACTTTTGCTTGTTTATTTTGTGCCAATTATTTCCTTTTAAACCAGTGGTTCTAAACCATTTTTTTCAGTGTATCACAGATCTCTTTGGCACTCTGGTAAAACCTACAGACTCCTTCTCAGAATTATGTTTTTAAGAGCATAAAATATTGGGGCAGCTAGATGGCGCAGTGCATAAAGCACCGGCCCTGGACTCAGGAGGACCTGAGTTCAAATCTGGCCTCAGACCAAACACTTGACACTTATTAGCTGTGAGACCCTGGGCAAGTCCAGGCAACCCAGTTGCCTAAAAAAAAGCATAAATTAAAATACATAAGATATGAGATTATAAAAGAAATCATTTATGATGAAATATATTGATCAACACACTAAAAAACAAAACAGCGTTCTGGTCTCAGGTTAAAAACCTCTGCTTTAGGCCATCCCATCATTGAATTTTTCTCATTACAAAAAAACAAAAACAAACATAAAAAACAAATAAACATTTCATCAAAACCTACAGACACAACAGCCATGTCTGACAGTATATATCACAGTCCACATTGGAATCCAGCCTTTCTTCTGAGAGGTCATTGGAACATAGAAACATGGATCTGGAGATGGAAGGGACTTTGTTGTTGTTCAGTCGTGCCTGACTCTGTGACCCCATTTGGAGTTTTCTTGGCAAAGATATTGGAGTAGTTTGCCATTTCCTTCTCTAGCTCATTTTACAGATGAGGAAACTAAGGCAGAGTTAAGTTACTTGCCCAGGGTCAGCTAGTAAGTGTCTGAGGCTAGATTTGAACCCAGGAAGATGAGTCTTTCTAGCTCCAGGCCCAACACTCTATCCATTAAGCCACCTAGCTGCTAAAGAGACTTCAGAGGACACCAGTTCCAACCCCTCCCTTTACAGATGAGAAAATTGTGGCCAGGGGAGTTTAAGTGACTTGTCCAATATCACAGAGTTAGTAAATATCTAAAGCAAAGTTTGAACTCAGGTTCTGACTCCAGAGATAACATTCTCTTCATTTTTCACAATCTAATCTCCAAGACCAAGTTTGCTCATTGCAATGTATTTGGTAGCAGCCTGGTAGCACAGTGGATAGAGCACTAGACTTGGAGTCAGGAAGAATTGAGTTCAAATTCTGCCTCAGATAATAGCTGTGTGACCCTCATTAGCTTACATAAACCTCTTTCAACTTGTTGCTTCATCTGTAGAAAGGGAATAATAGCACCTACTTCAGAGAGTTGTTGTAAGTATCAAAGGAGATAATATATGTAAAGTAGTTGGCTAACATTAAGGTGCTATCTAAAAGTTAGCTATTATTATTACTATCTTGATTTTTCCCCCCTGTTCTACTTTCTTCAGACTGCTTCAGTTCATAGGA
This sequence comes from Vombatus ursinus, assembly GCF_900497805.2. Lineage (NCBI taxonomy): Eukaryota > Metazoa > Chordata > Mammalia > Diprotodontia > Vombatidae > Vombatus > Vombatus ursinus. The sequence continues at coordinate 52,307,384 of NW_020954610.1, forward strand.
AACTGAGGCAAAGAGTGACTTGCCAAAATCACACAACTATAAATGATTCAGGTGGGATTTGAAACAAAGTTCTCATGACTCCAAGTCCAATCATGTACAAATCTTTCAGTATTTCTCCGAATTTTTCATATTTGCAATTTCTGGTAGAACATAACATAAATTGTTGCATTTGCATGCCACAATTGGCTCAGTTGTTTTCCAGTTAATAGGCAACCATTTGTTTCTTTATTTGGCATGGTTTCTATTTTGCCATATGTTATATTTTGGTGTTTTGTTCCCCTTTTATAGGATCCGATGTCTACCTTCTTCCAGTTTGGAGCTTCCATCCAGCAGCAAGCCACTATCATGATGAAAATCATGCAGGATTATGACTGGCATGTCTTCTCTGTGGTGACTACCACTTTTCCTGGCTACCGGGACTTCATAAGCTTCATCAAGACCACGGTAGACAACAGCTTTGTTGGCTGGGACATGCAGAATGTGATAACCCTGGATACTTCCTTTGGGGATGCCAAGACACAAATTCAGCTAAAGAAAATCCATTCCTCTGTCATCCTGCTTTACTGCTCTAAGGATGAAGCCGTTCTGATTCTGAGCGAGGCCCGCTCCCTAGGCCTGACGGGCTACGATTTCTTCTGGATTGTTCCAAATCTGGTTTCTGGCAACACAGAGCTCATCCCCAAAGAGTTTCCTTCAGGTCTCATTTCAGTCTCCTATGATGACTGGGATTACAGTTTGGAGGAGAGAGTAAGAGATGGGCTGGGGATTATCACCACTGCTGCCTCATCCATGTTGGAAAAGTATTCATTCATTCCTGAAGCCAAGACCAGCTGCTATGGACAGATAGAGAAACCTGAGCTCCCACTTCATACCCTACACAAGTAAGAGGGTGTCTTTTTATTTCCACATATGGATTGATGAGGTTTGGTTTGGAATATGAGTTTTTCCCTCCTTAGGTTAATTCTAAGCAGTAGAATGCCTTCTGGCACACCCTTTTTTTGGGAGGTGAGAGAGGGTAGGTGAGGAGAGAAGTGGCTTAGATGTAATTTTTAATCTACTTCAGGAATGTCCATTGAGCAAATTACCTTAATCATTGCAGAGTGGTAACATATCTATAGCTTTTACTCTTAGAAATATGTTCAAGTGACTTGCCCAGGGTCATGCTACTAGTATGTATATGTCAAAGGCAGGATTGGAACACAGATCTTGAATTTGAGGGTAGTCACGTTGCTTCTGACCATACCATTAATAATAATGACTCATATTTACTACTGTCCTCTACAAGGACAGTATATTTTATATAAATGATCTCATTTGATAATCATTGACATTTGTGAACCACTGTAAAGATTACGAAATATTTTACATAATTCTATCCTTTGAGCCTCACAGCAACCCTGTGAGAAAGGTGCTACTACTGTTATTGTTCCAATTTTATAGCTGTGGAAATAACCTCGGAGAAGGTAAGTGACTAGCCCATAGTCTCATAGCAAGTTTCAGAGGTAGAATCTCAACCCAGATCCTCCTGATTTCAGGTGTTATACTTAATTGACTATATCACATTGCCTTATCCTACGATAAGGAAATAATAATTATTATTAATATAATATTAATATATTAATAATATTAATTCATTAATTAATATTCATAAAATAATACATCCTATAATAAGGCAATAATGATACCTTTGAACTAGTGCCAAGATTCTTGGATCCACATTACAAATAAGGAAATGGAGGCAAAGTGGGGTTAAATAGCTTACCTAAGATAACCTAACTAATAAGTAGTGGAACTTCAACTTGAACCCAGATCATAAGGTCATAGATCTAGGAACCTGAGGGGCCATCTATTCCAACCTCCTCATTTTACAGATGAAGAAACTGAGGCCTACAAAAGTTAAGTGATTTGCCTAAGGTAACAGGTCATTGCCAGTGGTGACATTTGAATCCAGGTCCTCTGACATGGTCTAGAGTCACTTCTCTTTTTACTATGACTCACAGATCTGATTCAAAATATTTAACAGTACCTGGTTAGGATTTATCCTAGTCATCCCCTTTCATATGGCTATGTCTGTTCAAAGATTTAAACCAATATTTGTGGTTGGACTGGAGTTGGAGTCAGGATCACCAGGGTTAAAATATTGCCTCAGATACTAGTTATATGACTCCCTTACCCTTCATGTGTCTCAGTTACTCGTCTCTAAAATGAGGGAGTATGGTCTTTTCCATCTCTGTATTATCCTGTTATCCCATGAACCTCAGCCAATTAGCAATGTTTAGAGATGCTAAAAATGATCACTCTTAAAGGAGAAAACTCTGAGATTCCTCTTGTTCCTTTTATCTAGAGGCATTGTGTTCAAGGGAGCACAATAGCCATTTGTCATTTGGAGAGCACAGATGTTGTCATAAGCTCATCCTCAAACTTTCATTGAGTTTTAAATCTGTTACTCTTTAGTAATATTACCTAATGGACTCATTCTTTTGGGGAAGGGGGCTAGGCAATGGGGTTAAGTGACTTGCCCAGGGTCACACAGCTAATAAGTGTTATGTGTCTGAGGCTGGATTTGAACTCAGGTCCTCCTGAATCCAGGGCCAGTGCTCTTTCCACTGTGCCACCTAGCTGCCTCACTAATGGACTTATTTAAAATCAGAGTGGGGGGGGCGGGACTTACACTCCTTCATGCTTGAAATCACATGCTGGAAATGAAGTCATACATTTTAAAATTTTCACTGCCTTTTTTGTCTCTTTCTTTTCATGGTGACCTCCTTAAAGATCTTGTTTCCAATTGTCATTTTCTATATTCTAAATCATTTCCAAATTCTCAGGAAGTATGCTCAGATGAATTAAGGCCTGACACAGATACCCATGTGGAAGCACTGTTTCTACATCCAGCCAGACCCAAAGAGAAGCTGGACTAATGAGTTCTCTCTGCTGGTAATGAGACTTGCCTTACAGCTGGAATATTTGAAAATTTGCAATTTTGATAGAAACATTAGTCAATTTGCAGGCAATGGAAATATAATTTTTATGGGGGGAAAAGAAGCAGTGAGTGATGAATGGCTCCCTATTCAGATTTCTTCACAATTACCACCCATTGGCTCCTTCTCTGAAAAATACCTGCTGGTATGAAATCTGGCTATATTATTTCCAGAGGTTCTGCTTTTGAATGCAGTAATTTTATAAGTGGCATTTCAGTCCCACAGAAACAATATATCAAATGTTGTAAATCATCTCTCTGCACCAGTACTGAGTCTACTAAGTCAGCATTTATTGAAATATCACTCAGTCTGGAGATAACTGGTACCCACCCAGGAAATGCAGTTGGTTGGTAGCCAGGTGACCCTCTCTCTTGGGCTACTCAGTTGCAGTTGGTACATTGAATCTGGGCATGAAGATGGTTCTTTGCTCTGTCCAATAAAGGATGGAACCCATGCTTCCTCCCTGTTGACTTCAAGCTGAATAAGTTCCAGGGAAAGATGTTAAAAGGGCAGGGGGATGGAGTCGGGGTCAGGATTGAAGAATGCTGCAATTTGGTGATAGCCCAAGATAATTAGCACTCCTTAGTCTGGAGAATCAGAGACATTATGATCAAAGTTGATAAGATTATGAAGGAAGCACAGAAAGAGTGAACAGAAACTTAATCTAACTGGATTTCAGTATGTTAGGAGTAGAGGGTACGCCTTAAAGTCTGAAAGACGTACATTTAAAAAATATAAAAGAGACTTTAACTTTTCATCTCAAGGAGTAAACTTTAGGACTCACTGATAGAATGCTAATTTTTGCTCATATATACGATCACTTTAAGCTTTTCAAAGTTCATAGAATATTTTATTTGTTCCTCACAGAAACCTATGAGGTGGGCGTTCTTAGCATCCATATTTGACAGATGTGGAAACTGAGGTTCTGAGGGTTTAAATGACTTATCCAGAGCCTCATAGCTAATAAGCATTTGAGATAGGATTTGAATCCAGGGCAACCTGACTCCCAGACTAGTTCTCTGTCTACTATACCACACTACTTCTCATACCTAATAGCAAAGTAGTTCTGTGATAGACCATGAAAGGGAGCTGAAGCTGTCATGTTTTAGAGAAATGATTCTGGTCTCTGGAGGTGACATCGGGGTAAGAGGGAAAGCCGTGCCTTTTAACAAGATGTCCATTGGGGGGTTACCTGGACTTTGGGGGCAATATAATTTCTTGTATTCTCATGGAATTTGGATACAGTGTCCCGTCCTGCTCAGGGATGAAAATGGAAGCTAAAATTCTCCCTGGAAAGACCTGGAGATGAAATCACCATGGTCCAGTTCATATTCCTGGAGTTTTCACAACATCAAAGGGGGAAGGGGAGAAATGCGGATGAGGAGGAGATTGGGAAGGGGGAGAAGTTCTTTATGTTGAGTATTATGGATTTTACAAAAAGCACTTTGAAAAAAGCAGTCAGCAGTTTTTGAAGTTCAAAAATAGCTCAGCCGTATGACACAACACACTCCTTTCTACTGCAGTTATTAAACATCTGTTCTCCCGCCAAAGCACGGAGCATATCCATGGATAGCTTCCATTAATGTGAATGGAAGCTCTTACCTGCCATAACAGTACTGCACTCTGATGGAGCCTGTTCAGTTTGTCCAGAAAACTTGTCCATTTCATGAGTTGACAGGCCCTTGGTATGGATCCAAGCAAAGAGGAAAATTGCACAGACTCAGAACTACAAATAAAATCATTGTCCGTGTATAGCACTTTCCAATGTTTCTATTTAATATGGTTCAAGATAGCCAGATGTTTACCATCATATTGACCCACATACAGAAAAACCACTATATACATATCAGTCATGAAAGTTCACCATTCTCTCTCTCTCCCTCTCTCTCTCTTTCTCGTCTTCCCTCTGATTTGAAGAATTAGTGATAATAGAATGTCCAGAAACAGAACCTCCCCTGCCAGCTTAGCCCTCTGTAGAGAGCTTTGATTATGGTGTAGTGGAGGTGGGGTAGAGGTAGTGTTAAATGAAATATGGGGTATATCCATATTTTATGAAAAAGCCTAAGAAGATCTTTTAGGTTTTTCCTCATATTCTTCACTTTTGTGCATATAGATTTACAATGTGTATCACGGGCATTCTATTCTAAGTTGCTTATTCATCGCCACCACCATCATCATCATTAAAGAATGTTCATATAAACATCATTAGATAATGGTGATGATAATGACGCTGATGACACTATTTCAAGGATCTGTGATTTTATTAGTGTTGAGCTTCCCCTACCAACACAACACCATCAATAGGGGCAGCTAGGCAGAACAGTAGTTAGAGTTCTGGGCTTAGAATTAGGAAGTTCTGAGTTCAAAACCAAGACAATATACTTGTACTCCAGGGACACTACTTAGACATCTACTAGCTGTGTGATCTTGGCCAAGTTACTTAATCTCTGTTTACCTCAGTTTCCTCAACTATAAAATAAGGATAATAATAGCACCTACCTCTCAGTTATTATGAGGCTCAAATGAGATATTTGTAAAGCTCTTAGCATAATTTTTGGCATATAGTAGCTATATAAATCCTAATTCCTTCCTTCCTTCCTCCCTCCCTTCTCCCTTTCTTTCTTCCTAGAGAAGGGCATAAGGGTATGAAGAAGTAACATTGCTTTTCTATGGTCACACAGGTAGTAATTATCAGAGATGAAATTTGAACCCAGTTTATCCTGGCTTCAAGTACAGCACTCTCCACAGCATCAATACACACACATATACATACATATACACATATATTTTTTTTCTGTCTGGATCTGTGAGTTGTTTGGTTAAAGGGAACTGCTAATGTATTTATTTATACTAATTATTCCTTTTACCCAATGCAGGTCGGATCCTGTTCTTTGACTTAGGGCCTTTGAGAGGTTAAAGGACTATCCCAGAATCACACAAACAGCACGTGTCATAGGCACAGATCTTCCTGACTCTGAGATCAAATCTCACTCCACTTGTTGAATTGCCAGATAAGGTTTTTCAAAGAGCTATACTTATCTTATTACTTCTTTGATCATAGTTGCCTGGAATATTTAGTTCATCAATTCCACACTATCTTATAAGCTTACTTTTGACCTGCAGTTTTGTAACAGGAGGAAGGTTTGATACTGTCTGTTTCCTTATTTATAAAACTGGAATTATATACTTGTACGAAAGGGTTATTGTGAAGAAAGGCCAATGTAAACTTCAAAGCATTGTACAGTATATCCCAAAAGTCTTGGTGCAACTTTAAACATTTGGAGCTTAATTTATTTCTACAGGTCATACTGCATGAATCTGGGTAGTTATTATTACTTGTTATTCATTCTTGGTGGGTAGTTTTTTTTCTCTAAGTTTAGATTTAAGTATCGCTTGTCTTGCCAAGGTTGAAGTTAGTAGATGGTAGTAGTTATAGAAGAATAATTGTAGGACTCTTCCCAGACCAACATTCTCTTCATGGGTAAATGATTCTCTAGAGAGTTTCTCTAAATTTCAATCACAGAGAATTTTAAAAAAATAACTAGAAGAATTTTTGTTAGGCTCAAAGAAGGTGCTTAACATATCCTCATCGAATAGAGAGGTAGATACAAGATGAGGAAGAGAGGAATGGAAATATCCTCTCTTAAATGTCTTCCCTACTCTTGAGGAAATTGTGAGTTTCCCACTGGAGGAAAGTTAGCTGTCTTTTTGTGACTATAAGAAGAATTTCTTCTGGTTTAAAAATGTTCATTTTTATGAGTTTACATCACCTTAATTTCCACATATTTCCATGCTTCCTCCATCACTTATGGAGTCAACCCCATAACAAAGAATAAAAAAGCAAAGGGAAAGGGAGAAAGCAGTTGAGCATAAATAATCAACAAATCAACCAAGTCTAACACCAAACACAGTATTCTACATTCATAGTCCCTCACCTCTAGGGAAAAATACCGGAAGGTGCATTTTCTTATGTCTTCTTCAGGCATTCAGTTTGTTTTTGTTTTTATTTTTGTTTGTTTGTTTTTGTTCTTTCTATTTGCATTATTGTAGACACACACACACACACACACACACACACACAGATAGCTTTCCTGGTTCTGTTTATTTCTCTTAGCCTCAGTTTTTAAGTAACTCCTTGATGTAATTCAAGTTTCTGTCTTTAAGTAGCAATTTTGTGTAGGGGAAATAAAGCAAGATTTATAATCAAAGTACTAAGGTTTGAATCACAGTGCTATTATTAACTACCTATGTAACTTTGGGCAAGTCATGTAATATCTCTGGGCCTCAACTTCTTCATCTGTAAAAGGAGGTTGTTGGACTAGATGACCTCTAAACCAACCATTTTAAGCTCCTAGGTCTAAGCTAGCATCTTCTCCAGGTAAGAAAAAGAATTATATGGAGAAAATGATCAGATAAAAGGCATTTTAAAAGTCATGTCAATGCCATCCTGAAACTGTTTCAGGCTCTGTTTTCAACACAAGGTCATAGAAAAAAAAGTAACTGGTTTGCTTGACTTTTAGAAGGCAGAATTAAATTTGGTTGACTTGTTCTTATTTGATAATTGTTATCACTGTTGATTTTTTATTTGAAGGATGTCAGTTAAAAAAAAAAAACTTGCTTGGTTCAGTTCTCTGAGCTTGCTGGAACCAGTAAAAATTCCCTTGGGTAAATGTGATAACTCTTTGCAAATATTTATCTGTAGAATCTCAATTTGCTTGACAAATATGACTGATAATGGCATTAGGACCCCAAGAGGATGTCAGGCATCTAGGACATTGGAGGAGCTAGTGCTGTGTCTCACATTAGGACATGATACAATCTGGTCCCCAGCTTTGTGAGTGAAGAGCAGAACTGAGCCGCAAGATCAACTGGCGATCAGCCTGCTCAGAAACCCTTTGGGTGCGTGTGCTTTGAGGGCAGCCTGAGGATGTGTGTGGTGGTGGGGAGGGAGGGAGTAAGGACTGCAACACATCTCTGAATAAAAACCTTTCTTAGCATTCCTTTGGTGCCACAGACCAGTGAGAGGCTAGTCATCATCACTGTGGGTTGAGCTCTGAAGCAAGGACGATGACTTCACTTCATGATTGGTTCCATTTATTTCTGCTCTTCTGGAACAGCGCCCTCCCTCTTTTGGCTGTTGATCAAAAAGACCATATGCCAAGCTAGCAATGCAAGTCAATCACTCCCAATTATTGAATGAATGCTGCAACATATTACAGCATCCCAATACTAGGAAACTTGAAAGGCTCAAAGGTGACTTGAAATGAACTCTGGGTGAAAGGCCAGTTAGAGTATTTTGGGATCATGTGCTAAGCATAATTACTACCCAAGTGTGATGGGACAGAAACTGAGGAGTCTAACTTCTTGAAATGGTGTATATCTGTGCAGAAGTCTGATCTGTTTTCCCCTGGCAATGAACACATGAAAAACTTCACTTTTGATACTTTATTCTCAAGGGATGGTTAGCTTGCATCAGTAAATTACTGTGTGCTCTGTTCTCATGTAAAGACAGAATGAATTGATGATGTTTCCCCCCTTCCTAGGGGGGCTGGAAAGTCACTCCAGTGGAATATAAGCCCCTTGAGGACAAAGAACATGCTTTGTTTTATTATTATTTGCTTTAAACATTTTATGGTCCCTTGCATACGGTAAGTGCTTAATGAAGAATTTATTTGGAGTTGGTTGGCTATTTAGAGTGTAGCATAATGCAAAAAGCACTGACTTTGAAGTCAGAGGACCTGGGGTCATATCATATCCTGCCTCTGACCCTTACTACCCATATAACCTTGAGCAAGTTCCATAAACACCCTGGGTTCCAGTATCTTCTTCTGTCAAATGAGAGGATTGTACCAAATGGCTTTGAAGAATGTGTAGAGGATGTATAATTGGACAAAGAACTGGAAGAAATCCCCCAATTTCAACCCAACTTCGGGAGACATCACTGTTCTGATGTTCTTTCAGTTCTATATCTATGATCCTATAGTATCAAAATCCACATTTTTTTAGACATTTATTAGAAAGAAGTTCATTTTTCTAACATTAGTTATTTGTTGTTTTTCAGTCAGTTCTGACTCTTGGTGACCCCATTTGGGATTTTCTTGGCAAATACTGGTATAGTTTGCCATTTCCTTCTTCAGCTCATTTCACAGAAGAGGAACTGAGGAAAACAGGGTTAATTGACTTACCTAGGGTCATACAGTTAGTAAGTGTCTGAGGCCAGATTTGAACTCATGAATATGAGCCTTCCTGACTCCAGACTTGATGCTCTATCCGCTTCAACACCTAGCTGCCCAATGAAATTAGATACAAGAAATATTTAAACATTTCCACAGAATAGGGTTGTTGTTCTTCAATTATTTAGTCACGTCTGACTCTTTGTGGCCCCATGGACCATAGCACACCAGGCCCCTCAATCCTCCACTATCACAGAATAGTAGTTATTTCCTAATGATGAGAATTAACAGCCAAGAAATGTTTGTTAACCCTACATTCAAGGCAGTATCCCAGATATTCTAGGAGATAAAAAGAAATGTAAAACATGATCTCTGTCCTCCGAGAACTCACAATTTAGTTGAGTTAGGTAGATGAGCCGTACATGCATGAAAAATTAAATAATGATATAATAATTAGGTTTGAACCTAAGATAGCAATGCAATTGCTATCACCTGATAAAATTCCAAATGAAAAATAGGTAGTAAGTCCATGAATTTAAGGAGAGTGATCATTATGGACTAGAATAGTATGAGCTGACATCAATGAAGATGCAGGGCTCGAGCCATAGCTTGAAGAATGTGTAGAGTATGCATAATTGGACAAGGAATCAGAAGAAATTCCCCAATTTCAACCCAACTCTGGGAAACATCATTGTTCATGTCAAAAAATCAAACCAAAACAAACCCGAGCATCAACAGTAAGACAAAGGAACCATTTGAACTAGAAGGCAGTTGCAGCGTATACAGCATAATTACTTTTTAGGAAGCTCTTGGAGAAGAATGGGGAGGTCAGGTGCCCAAGCACTCATTTATATCCAATATGCCCTTTGGCTGCTTTCCTTGAAGTTTTGATGTCTGGCATGGTCTCTGATATATAATGCAGATGCCCTCAAGTGGTTAGCTCTTTATCTGAGAATTGAGGGAAGATTTTTCTTTAGGTTAGAACTCTAGATGACCAGAACTGCCTTCCGCAACTTATCTTTTCCTCATGTTCATTTCCCCCTCCTTTTCCTGTATCCAGTATCTGGATATTGACTGTCTGCTTTTATTGTTGTTCAGTCATGTCCAACTCTTCATCACCCCATTTGGGGTTTTCTTGGCAAAGATACTGGAGTGGTTGGCCATTCCCTTCTCCAGCTCATTTTACAGATGAGGAAATGGAGGCAAATAGGCTTAAGTGACTTTCTCAGAGTCACACAGCTAGTAAGTGTTGGAGGCCAGATTTGAACCTCAGGAAGATGAAACTTCCTGATTCCAGGCCTGGTGCTCCATCCACTGCACCACCTAGCTGCCCCCATTGAATGTCTGTACTTGTGGAAAAATCATCATTCTAGACCAGAAAAATCTCCAAGTGCCTGTGAGTCTGGCATGTATTCCGAAGATGCTAGACTGGTGGGCATACCCTGGCTATGCAAACTGAATTTGACATGTGAGCTAGAACCAGACTATATTTTCTACTGGCACTGAAATCTGATGCATAACCCAAAGGATCCATTGATGGTCCACATGCTGCTGCCCTATCACCAACCACCAATTTGCTAGGGATTGGATTCATTTGGTTAAGTTCTGTCAAAACAAAGGAAGTAAACAAATACTGTTCAGTTTCCTGCATGTTAGAGTGGGTTTTTCTCTTGAATGTCAAAGCCAGGACAAAGCATTCTTTGAGTTTCTCAAGTAATTAAATTAAGTTAAATTAAACCAGCAAGCATGTATTAAGTACCTGCTGTGTGCCAGGCACTGAGAATATAAACTAAAAACCAAACAAAAAACCTAGCTCCTGCCCTGAGGAGTTGGGGACTCTCTGCATGAGGAAAGGAGTAGAACCAATGTATAAAAAAGATAAATACAAAACCCTGCAAAATCTCTATGTATATGTATGTATCTGTCTGTCTGTCTGTCTGTCTGTCTCCCATTTGAGGAACAGTTTTAATAACTAGGGAAATCAAAGAACTCCTCTTATGATCCCTTGTTTCCTATAAAATTCTGGTCAAATTACACCTTCTAAGGGAAGCCTTTCCTGATACCTCCACCTTGTACTGCTGGCTCACCAAAATATATTTTGCACTTGGTTTGTATGTATTATTTATGTATATCTCTTACAGAATGTAAGCTTTCTGAGAACAATTACTTTTTCATTTGATCTTTGCATCCTTACCACATTGCTTGTCACACAGTAGGAACATCATATTACGGATTGACTAATCAATTAGGAAATACCTCTTGTAGAAGACGGCAGCTGAGGTGAGCCTTGAAGGTAGTTAGGGGTCCTCAGAGGTAGAAGTGAAGAGAGAGAGCATTCCAGGAATGGAGGACAAAGACATAAAGGTGAGAGATAGAAAGTTAAGTTCAGGAAATACCAAGTAGACCTGTTTGGCTGAAATGTAAAGGGCATGTGTGATGTGCATCTCAAGGCAGAGTAGAATCTATAATTAGCTTGGGGAGTAAGGTTATAGTCAGACTGTAAAAGATTTTAAGTGTCAGACATATGGGCTATTATTATTATAACACAAGAACTTGGTATTAAGTAATGGATGGGGATGTTTCTTAGGCTAAATTTCTAGTGCAAAATTGAATTTAGGATTGTGAGATTCTTTATTCATTAAATCTGTCATTTATTAGGGATTAAATGGATCCACCACACTGTATTAGGCACAGTAGGGAATATAAAGAAAACAGGAAGTAGAATATCTACTGTCAGTGAGTTTATAGCTTAATTAAGAGATCTTAAAGATAGATGTGGCATAACCAAATGTAACACCGGGAGCTGATCAAGTATGAGGGGGAAGCAGCCCCAGTTCTTTCAGATGGAATAAATAAAGGACTATGAAAGTCTCATTATTAACTCCTTTAGTTCTGGTTAGCGCCTCTGCTTCTAGAGGGTATTTGTTTTCAGTGGTATTTTTTAGTATTGGCTTAGAGCATACCATATCAGAGATTACTGTGGGTTGGAACAGTGTAGGAAGACTTCATGGGAGAAGCAACTCTTGACTGACGCTTTGAAAAATAAGTAAGATTTGTACAGGTGGACAAGGAAATGGGGAAAATTCTGTGACTTCAACTGAACTATGAGAAACATCTATTGGTGAGAAAGAGAGAGACAGAGATAGACAGAGACAGGCAGACAGAGACAGGCAGACAGAGACAGAGAGGGAAGAGAGAGGGAGAGAGAAAGATAGACAGAGACAGAGACAAGACAGAGAGAGCATTTTAATTAAAAGTCAACAGAAGATTTTTACAGCATGATTATTTTCTAGTAGCATTTGGATCAGGGTAGGAAGCAACCTGTACCATGTCCTAGCTTCTCCACAAGCCTAATCAACCTAGCGTTTATCAGTATTGTTAACTTTATTCTCTTTCATCAGGCAGCAATGGAAAGGTTTGGATTTGTAGAGTTAAAACACAGACACAGACACAGACACAGACACACACACACACACACACACACACACAAACACCTTCAGGATTTCTCACTTTTGTGCCTTCAATTCACACTACTCCTTCAACCTAAAATGCCCTCACCACCCTCCCCAACCTGTCCAAGTTCCTGCATATTATTCAAGACCCAGCTCAAATGTTGTATTTTCCATGAAGTCTTCCCTGATTATCCCAACAGGAAATGATCCATGACCTATCTTGGCACTTTTAACTTTCCCTGAACTAACTTGGTTTTCTTCTCATGTCACTCTGATACTTCACTATGTTTATTTAGTTATTGTTATTCATGCCATATCTTCTTGTAGACTCATTGAGGCAGGGACCATGTTTTATCCTTCTTGTATCTTCTAGAATATCTTTAGTGCAGTAGGTATTTATACATATTTGTTGAATGAAATTAAATAAATGAAAAAATATAAATTAGATACAAGAAGTGCTTGGTGACAAGATTAAGAGGTTTTGAGATGTATAGTAAGGGACACGAGGGAACTCACAGGAAATGCCTTCTGTTTAATTAGTGAAGTTATATGAGGAAATAAAGGAACTAGAGGGAGGAAACAATTAGGAACCATAGAGGGAGAAACAGAAATATTTATGTCCTTGAATAAGAATATAGACCAACTGGGCAGAAAGAAAAAGAGAAAAAAAAATGAGTTAAGGAAACAGATTGCAAGCCTGGAACAGAGGTGTGGCACAGGAATGATGGGGGACCTTATTTGGAAATCCAATGAAGCTCTTTCTGCCTTAAGTAGTATTTGGTAACTTCTTGACTTGCCTTAATGATGATTTCATCTTTCAAAAAGCAGAGAAAACAACAAAGGTAAATTCTATTCTATATAAGGTTCTTTCTAAAAGGGAAGAACCAGTTGTTGAAATGGAAATTTTGGGAGCTTTGATGGGTAAGTGGTCATGACCTCTCAGAGCTTATCTTAGATAAAAAGGAAAGCTGGGAATTATGTACCCTGGATTTTAGGAGAGGGATTTCCAAGTCTTCAGAAAAAGGATGGTTGGATACCATCTATAGGGATAGTTAGACTATTAGGGATGAGAATATCTTAAGAATGAAATTTTGTCCACTAGATGGATACATGCCTGTAGACACTATTATTAGAGGGGCTAAGGCTGTAGGATTCTCTGAGTTTGGGTATTTTGAGGTACAATGGGTCTAAAGCTGGTTTGATATATTCACTAATTCTGGCACCATTACTGTAAACCACTAGGAGTCAGGGGGCCACCAGACTGCCACTTGCTTCCACTTGTGGGGAGGGGATATTCAGTCTGTTTCCCCCCTCCATTAACCATTATTATTTGAGCTTTATTATTGGCATTGCCAGCATTAAGCCACCTAAGACCAAAGGAGAATGGTCATTAAAGTGGTAAGTGGGACAACTTTGGTAGGAGTTCCACAGGAATAGTAGAAGACAAGAACCCAGACTTAGTAACTTACTTTGGATCATTGTTTAGATTTTGATGCTTTAGAATGAGTGTAAACAACAATTATTTTCTGTTCTGGCCAGAAACTTTGAGGATCTTCCCCTCCCAGATTGATTTTTTGTGATGGTAAATTAGGCCATCTTTTGTCTCAATTCCTACTTAGCCCTTAGTCATTGAATAGACATTGTCTCAGAGAAACTGAGGCTTGAGAAAGAACTTAATTTAGAAAGGCCAAGGTCATCCACTGTATCCTGGGCCATTGACACTCATCTTGACTTTTTTCTTGCCATTGGACTTGGATGGCTCTGGAGGAGAGAATTAAGCTGATGACTTCATACAACTCTACCTCACTTAGATCCAATTCATGCATAAGTCAAGACATCACCCTTGTGACATCATTGGTCCTCTTGGAGATCAAAAGATGAACACAACAACATCTATAACATGTCTCCTCTGCTATATGTATTTCTGAGGTAGACCCATAAATATTAACATTATAGAAAGAGTTAAAAAAGCTAGTGATGTGAAATACATTAATTCTCACCATGGCCAAGATGAAAAAATAAAAGAAAAGAGAATAAGAGGAAAGCCAAGATTTACATCTGGTATTGGGTGAATGCCAGACTATAATGTACTGTCTTTCTTGATAGTTAAGTCATTTGATTCATATATATCAGAGGAAACTGAACCATTGGCAAATATCCTTTGTTAGGTATGGGGGAAAAACCCATGTACCCTGAACCCAGGTGTAACTTTTGGATTGAATAAATCTCCTATTTTCCAAAAAGTGTTTTTCTTAAATGTGGGCGCAAGGCCAGAAATGGGTAAATTGTGACACAGGCAGTTTGGCTTTGAAGCCAGTACGCTGTCCCTACTCATTCTCTTCCCCTCTCCATTTCCACCCTCTTCCAGTGCCTCCATGCTCCCTTCTGTTTGTCCAAACTGTCCTAGCCTGTTTCTTCCTGGATCTGACCTCTCTGGTGTTTCTCCTTCTCTAAGCTTTCTCTATCCTCTCTTCACCCTTTTCCAGTCCCTCTCCTCTCATCATTTTATTGAGGGACAAATGAGATGATAAATAGGAAAGGACTTTGTAAATTATAAAACATTGTGTATATGTGAATGAGAGACAGTGTGGTGTGATCAAAAGAGAACTGGTCCTGGGGCCCAGAAGACCTGGGTTCAAGTTCTACCTGTGATAAATATTGGCTTAGTGGGACCCTGGGCAACTTATTTAACCTCTCAGTGCTCGAGGCTACTCTCTAAGAGTATATACATTACAGTAGTTTCCCAATCAGGGAATTTCCTAGGCCTATGAAATCATAGTCCAGACTCTATCTGCAGGTAAAATAGTACAAATAATATGACACAGGCAGGGAAGATATTTTTATCCCCATTTTACAGATAAGGAAATTGAGACTAAAAGAGTTTATGTCATGGAGTCCATAAATGATAGGGCCAGGGTTTAGGGAGTTTAGCCTGGAGAACAGAAGACTTCAACTTGGGTGGGTGTGGGGAGTGGAGACTTTGTGTATAGAATATATTTAATAAATATGTTTTGAATTAAATTGATATGGTAGTTGTCTTCAAGTATTTGAAAGGCTTTTGCATGGAGAAAGATCAGATTGGTCCTGCTCAGTACCAGAGAAGAAAACGAGGAATAATAATGGAGCGCATTTAGATTTGTGGTAAAGAATAAAACATTCCTAACAATCAGAGCTCTTCACAGAGATATTTGGCCACCTTTCTGGGGAGTGAGTTTCCATTAATTTGAAGTATTCAAGCAAAAGATTGCTGGTCACTTGGGCATGTGGTTCAATGGAAATAGCATTGATTCTGGGGCCAGGATAGTTGAGCTCCCAGACTGTTTCCTTTGCTTACGGTCCATATAGGCTTACGCATGTTACATAATTTTTCTGGGCCTCAGTGTCCTCATCTGGAAAAAAGAGGCAGTTGGGTTAAATAGCCTCTGAGGTCCCTTCCAGTTTTAGATCTAATAATAACACCTAGCACTTCTATAGTTCTTTAAAGATTGTAAATTCTTACTACAACCCTAGAAGATTGGAGTTCTTTTTATACCCATTTTATAAATGATGAAACAGAAGCACAGAGAGCTTAAATGATTGGCCTAGGTTCCCCAGCTAGTAAGTGTCCAAGGCAGGATTTGAACTCTGTACTCCTGACTCCAAGTCTTACATGTTGTCCACTGTGCCACCTAGTTGCCTTTGAGAATCTGTGATCCTTATGTTCCAAAGGGGCCACAACTTAGATCCTATGAATCTGTGATTGAATCCTAGTCTTCCTTCCAGCCTAGTACTCTTTCTATTTCATTCATAAGTGGATTATGCTTCTGTCTACTCTGCCTGTGCTTAAGGAATGGTGTCTTTGCATTGGTCATAATATTTTCAGAGTGGTTAGGGTACTGGGGAATTGGAAAGAAAAGTTGCCCAATAGATACACCTATATAGTAGTACTGTCTGAAGTATTTTTTTTTTGGATGGGCAATGGGGTTAGGTGACTAGCCCAGGATCACACAGCTAGTAAGTGTTATGTGTCTGAGGCCAAATTTGAACGCAGGTCCTCCTGAATCCAGGGCCAGTGCTCTATCCACTGCACCACGTAGCTGCCCCCTGAAGTATTTTTAATCATTGCATTTTTTTCTAGCTCTCTAAGACTTTTTTTTTTAGGTTAAGAGCACATTTTGGAGTGGAAAAACTAATCAATGAAAAAGTAGAATGAAATGTGGAGATGGTAGCAGGATTTGGGCAAAGAGTAGAAAGAAAGTAAGAATAAGGTCAGAGGATAAAGATATTAGTACTGGTATTAATTTAATCAAGAAAGAGTAATAATATATATATGCATATATATTTATATAAACATGCTATACATATGCATATGTTTATACACATACATATAGTCAGTTACCCCAAAAGCTTTAGTGAAATTTTAAGTTTTAATAATTTTATATAATACATTATATTCTCTGTATATATGTACAAATATGTGTTTATATCTATATCTTGCCAAAAGTTGCTTTTCTGCAGGAATTAATCAAGTAATATCAAAGCTGGAAATAAGTGCAGAGTTTTTGAAGGACAGTAGCAATGACTCTTCCTTTCTAGTGTCCTTTCTATATTGCAAAAGACTCATCATTTTAATCAGGGGCTCTCCTATTTAATACAACCCCCTTCCCGACTATTTCATGATTAAAGATAAAGTTTCTCTCTAGAAGGATCTGGATAATCATATATCTATCCAAGAAAATTCATGGATTAGAAGAATGCAATATGTGATGGGTGGTGGTAGAGTGTGTGTGTGTGTATGTGTGTGTGTGTGTGTGTCTATGTGTGTGTGTACAGCAGTCTCTTATAGCTTTGTGAGTTGAATTCATCTATCTCAGATAGCCTGTAGCAATGAAAGGTAGCATCACCTGACATTTCCTCTTCTGTACACTAGATGTCTCTATTGATTCATAGCAGCATAGCTGAAGGCAAATTTTGCTTGTAATTTCAATGAAGTAACTCTTAAAAACACTTGATCTGAAACTCAGATTTTGGCCTTGGGAACCCCAAAGGGCCCTGCCTCTATCATGACAAAGCTACAGTGGAAAAAAAGGAAGAAAATGAAAACCTACTTAGAAAGAGCTACAAAATAAGAGGAGTGTGTAAACCAAAATGTCATTGAAAGTCACAACACTGAACCCTTTATCCTTGAGAAAGAAATCAGTTATCTCCTGATTGTGACAGCCATTTTCTCTGCTTTTTTTTTCTCTGGAAACAAGTATGGTATCATAGAGAAAATCAGTGAACTTGGAGTCAGACAATCTGGGTTCACGTCCCAACTCTGCCATCTCATAACTATTTGAGGATGAACAAATTACTTTGCCCCATTTCAACAATGAGGTCTCTCCCATCTCTAATACTGTACCAGTCATAGAAGCACATTTATTTTATGTAAAAGTCAGATTTAGCCACAGTGCCTTATTGCTGCCAGTTATTCCCTCTATAGGTCAGAAAATAATATAATCATAGATTTGGTGCTGGAAGGAATCATACAGATCATTGAAATTAACCCTCCCACTTTACAGATGAGAAAATGGAGGGAAGGGGAGGATTTGAATGCTGGTCTTCCTTTTGGCTCCAAGTTAGATCAGCAATCTTTTGTCTTTTTTTCCCCTTTGACAAAATAATGAATATTCATCAAAAGCACAAAAGAATAATAAAGAGCCTTACACCTTACCTATAACAACACAACAAATGGAAGGAATGGAAAAGAAAATAATTACCAAATTCAGCTTTGTATGTAAAATCATAATGCACGTAACCATATTCATGAGTCACTGGATGCTAATTGGTACATCTGAAAAATGTCAGTAAAATCATGATCACGATTTATGTAGATTTTGTTTATAAAATGCGTTTTCAAGGATATGTATTGGCAGATGAGGGGTGGATTCTGTCTTATCGCAAAATCAGAGATAACGATCTGCTTGAGTGTCTTACACTGGTATTCATGAAATTGTAAGAGGCTTAGCAGAAGGAGGCTTCATGGAAAGGACTTAGATAAGGCTTACACAGAATGTGGAGTCTCAGCACTTCTTTCACTGAACCTCAGTACCTCTAAAGATGAGAGGCACAGAGTGAACAAGAGAAGCACCGACTCAGCCTCCTCAGGGACGGAATGAAGCTGCTGTTTGCTTTTTATTTTATCTTATTGTAGCACTTCCCATGTCCTAAGTATTAGGCCAACGAAGC
Organism: Vombatus ursinus; assembly: GCF_900497805.2. Lineage (NCBI taxonomy): Eukaryota > Metazoa > Chordata > Mammalia > Diprotodontia > Vombatidae > Vombatus > Vombatus ursinus. Next base: position 52,326,194 of record NW_020954610.1, read on the forward strand.
TAAAAAAAAAAAATTAGTGACCACCTATCAGTTGTAGTGGTGTTGTCTACACTAGAAGTTGCCAAACACTTGAGTTTGTGGGCTTCCTGAAACACTCTGATGGGGCCTGAACTTTATTAAAATGTAATTGGAAAATATTTAACAAAATAAATAAAATACAATAAAGCAGTTTTCATTGTATCTATCTTTTTTGTTTTTGGAGGCAATTGGGGTTGTGACTTGCTCAGGGTCAAACAGCTAGTAAGTGTTTGAGGTTGGATTTGAACTTGGCTTTTTCTGACTCTAGGGCTGGTGTTCTACCTACAGCACCACTTAGCTGCCCCTCCATTATGTTTTAAAACTAAGTCAATAGGCAACCTTCAGGGATCCTTATGTTGACATTACAGGTCCTTGTTTGTATTTGAGTTTAACACCTCCAGTCTATATAACCAAAATAAAGTGAGTATTTATGTCCTTGGGAGAGTTGTGTTGCTAAATGTTTAACAACCAGCCAACAACAACAACAAAAACAACAAAGACATGACACAATTTTAAGTTGAATCTGCATTATTACCATTTTGTCCATCACTTTCTCAAGTCTAGACAATCAACAAAACAATAAATCAAGCCCTGATTTCTAGCCATTGGCCAATTTCCCAAGGTGTGAATGCTTACCCTGAAGAGCAACCCTGCTTTTGGCAATTAGATAAATTCCCAAGCCATAGCTGGTAGATTAAAAGAGGTCTTTGTTTGATTGAATGAGCCAGATCAGTTGTCTACTCTCATCAAAATCATATAGGTGATTGTGCAACACTCTGTCTATGTAGATAGTTGCATCAAATTGTTGTTTGTAGTTTGCTTTAGACTTCGAACTTCATAGAGTGTCTGAGTTGGAATGGATCTGAGATACTACCTGGTTCAACTCCCTTATTTTACATTTTGGGATACCAACTTCTTGACTTCATTGTGTGTGCTGGTTATTCCTATTTCCCTTTTCATTTAACTTTGTTTCTCACTGCAGTGCTTTTTGCCCAACTTATTAAGAATTTTGCATATTCAATAGAATGTAAATAAATGATAGCATATGTGCTTCCCTGCATGTGGAGGGTATTGCTGTTGGCTGCTTTGCCTCTTAGCTCACTTTTTTTTTTCCAGAATGAGGACTTGGTTTTGGATCCATCTTTAATTATGGCCAACTCCAGTTGGCTTTCTGTCTATAAACCTTCAGGCATGTTCCCTCTTGGGGACATCCGTCCTCTCAGATGAGTTTGATTTTATTGGCTGGGCAGATTTGCTCTGGCTCTAGAACCCTGGTGTTGGAAATCCATTCCTGCTCTTTGGCACAGTGTGTAGCAGAGAGATTTTAAGCTATGCCTCCATCCAGAAACTGGTTATGTTGCTAAAAGCAGGTGCAGACATGACATGCATGTAGCAGTTGGAATAGTGACTCTATAGTTTCTTGCAGCTCTTTGGCTTAGCCTGAAGCACAAGCCTTATTAGTGCCAGGCTATCAGCTCACCAAATGATGCCCTGACTATATTGTTACGGTCTCTAGTTCTTTGTTGATTCATCTGCTAAGTTTGTCAGGGAAAGTTTTGGAAACAAGCAGTCCTATGAGATTGTATTCACTTCAGTGATTTTTCTGCCAAAGTTAGAAATAATAAGAAACTCCATTTTTCTGATAACTTTACTTTTTTTGGGGGGAACTAATTGAACCCACCTGCAAAAAAAGGAGGTGGCCAGTTAAAGTTCAATTCAATACAATAAATAAACATTGGCTAATCTTCTACCATGTGATATTGGAGGCAGCATGTCACAGTGGAAAGAGGTTGGCTTCAGAGTCAGGAAGATCTGGGTTTAGGTTGTGCCTTTGACCCATATTAACTGGTATGGACAAGTCATTTGATTATACTAACTATATACATACTAAACATGGACAAGTCACTCTCTGATCCAGGGAACTTATAGAGATTATGCTACAATTACCCATTGATATTGGTGGAAGAGATTTCCATGTTGAGAGTTGCTCCCCATACCAGCAAAATCACAGCTCTGGACTGACAAATAAACAAACCTTTGCTCAAAGTCCTAGTGATATAAGGATAAATATGAAAAATGCCCTGCTCTCAAGGAACCTTTCCAAAAATGAAAAAAAAAAATAACAGTATCTCTTTGATTAAATAGTCCATGTCTAAAAGTTTTCTCTTACCAACCTCTTATGTGTCTCCCCTCCTATATAACTCTTCCAAAGAGGTAAGTCTTCACTTTGCTCTCCTTGTGTAGACCAGAGGTGTCAAATTCTCTGTCTGCTGCATGAGATCAGCAAAACTCTCACATAGCCACCAGAACCAGATTAAAATCTAATTGGGAAATGTTGAACAAAATAAAGCTACCAATACAACAAAGATAATATAAATTTGTGGTTTTAAAAAGTCAATATGCAGGCAGCAGGGATCCCTTTTTATTAAAGTTTGATACCGCTGGTATAGACAATACCACTACAACTGAATGCTGGTCTCTTGCCTTTCTTAGATTCACCAACAGTGGTAAGACAATAAATATCCCCATAGCTGGCATCCTGCTTTGCACTATGGGTTAAGTTCTTGGCCTAAAACTTAGAACATGAGAAGACTTCCAACAAGATTAAGTAACAGATAAATCTTCATGTTCTCCCATAGGAGATTGAGATGGTACTTCTCTTCTGAAATCTGCTTCTTATCGTTAGAGGAACGGCTTCAATGCGGGGAAAAAGCACTGGGATTTCTCAGCCTGTGTAAGCCTTGTCCAAGTGCTTTCCATAAGTGTTCTGTAAAGAACCTGGTCAAAACTGTTGCTGAGTTTTTCATGACTTAGCTAGGCTTGTCTTTTAATCTTAGAAATAAATTCCACCAACAAGCCAGTATGTAAAGACCTTCCAACTTAATGAGGCCAGCTAGAGCTTGTACTCTACTGACATGACTTTCAAGAGCCCAGGGTCTGCTCTTTGATTTAGCAATACTACTACTAGGTCTGTATCCCAAGGAGATCATAAAAAAGGGACCTACATGTGCAAAAATGTTTACAGCAGCTCTTTTCATGGTGGCAAAATGTTGGAATTTGAACAGATGCCCATCAATTGAGGAAGGGCTGAACAAGGTGTGGTACGCGAATGTAATGGAATATTATTGTGCTATAAGAAACAACGAACAGGCAGATTTCAGAAAAATCTGGAAAGACTTGTACGAACTGACGTAAAGTGCAATGAGCAGAACCAGGAAAACATTGTACACAGTATCAGCAACACTGTGTGATGATCAACTACGAATGACTCAGCTTTTCTCAGTAACACAATGATCCAGGACAAGTCCAAAGCACTCATGAAGGAAAATACTATCCATATCTAGATAAAGAACCGATGGACTCTAAATGTAGACCAAAGCATATATTTTTCACTCTTTTCTTTTTTGTGTTTTTCTTTCTTTTGATCTGTTTCTTCTTTCACAACTGTGACTAATATGGAAATATGTTTTACATGATAGCACATGTATAACCTATATCAAATTGCTTACCATTTTCAGCAGAGGGGAGAAGAGGGAGGGAGAAAAATTTGGAACTCAAAATCTTGTAAAAGGGAATCCTAAAAATTTTCTTAACAGGTAACTGAGGAGAAAATAAAATACCATTAAACTTTAAAATGAGTTAAAAAAATTAGAAAGAAGCACCCAGGGTTACCTCCATACCACAATGAAGCACCACCTGCATACCTTAGTGGAGAGAACATATACACACAAAACTGCACACAATATTTAGCATGAAACATTTCACAGTGCTCATATCAAGTATGATTTAAAATAAGGAATAAAAAGAACACCTGTGGATAAAAGATTTGGCTTCATCTAGTCACCCAAATCAGAAAATAAATTTGACTAAAATTTCAAACTCAAAGAAATGCTTATGCTATGTTTAGCTGTAAGTGAACAAAACATAATCTCTTGGTCAAAGGTCCAAGTTATATAGAGGTAATTTAGACAATTGAATAATTCTTGACAGAATATTTTGATGAATGAATTGTAAATGAAACATAGAGAATATGGCATCTTTTGAGCACACCATGTGTACCATTCCTATGCCCTGAAGTACCTTTATTTTTGTTTCATTAGCATGAATTAACCAGATTAACTGGCCCAGGATTACATTTAATGGTTCTTGTATAGATAAATTTAAAAGACTAGGAAAAATGGATTGTTTCTTCCTTCCAAAATAAAACAGTACATAATGCTTGGAAGCTCTGTACACTAAGTACTTACTATGTGCCAGGGAGTGTGCTAAGCCCTGAGGATACAAAGAAAAAAACAGAACAAAAATAGTCCTTACACTCAAGGAGCCTACATTCTGATAAGGGCAATGGCACATATGAGTATAGACATTTATTTACAAGATATATTTAACATAGATATAAGATAACCTTAGAGGGGAAGGCACTAGCAGCTAGGGAGCCTGGAAAAGCTCTCCTATTGAAGCTGGAACTTGAGCTGAGCCTTGAAGGATACCCAGAATTCTAAGAGGTGGAGGTGAGTGAGAAGAACTTTCCAGGTGTGTGGGAGAGCCATCACAAAAGCAAAGAGATAGGAGATGGCCAGTGTAGCTGAACTATAGAGTACATGGAGTGGGGGAACAGTGTCAGTTAACAGGTATTTATTAAAGCATTTACTTCCAAGTACTCTGCAAGGTATTGACACCAAAAAAGACAAAAACAGTCTCTGCCCTTAAAGAGCTTACAACTTAATGGGGTAAATAATACATAACTAACTAGGTACATCTAAGATATATTCAGAGCTTATGAAAGGAAATCTCAAGGGGAAAGGAAGACTGTAGAGATAGGAAGGGTCCAGGTTGTAAAAAGCTTTAAATGCTAAACACAGGAGTTGGTATTTGGGGGACCAATAGAGTTTATTGAGCAGGCCTTTGGAGGCTGTATTAGAAGGAGGAGAGATTTATAATGGGGAGAGACTTGAGGTGTAGAGTCCAATTAGAAAGCCCTTGAATTAGTCCTGGTGAGAGGTGATGAGATCCTAAAGTAGAGAGTTCACCATGTAGGGAGAGGGAAGGGGACTGATATGGCACATGTGAGATAGAAATGACTTATCCTTTGGGTATTTTATAAACCAATTCCCCTAAAAAGAATCTTATACTAATCTATAACAAATTTCCACCATATGTCTTAGTTCCTCTGGCTTCTTTCATGACTAAACTCAAACCCCATCTTCTACTCCAGTCTAACCCCCAGTACCTTCCTCTCTGAGATTACCTTCTGCCTATGCTGTATTCACCTTGCATGTGTCTAGTTATTTGTATGTCATCTCCTCTATTAGGGTAGAGATCACCTTTTTTTGTCCTTCTTTATGACGTTGGTACCTAGCACATAGTAAGGATTTAATAAATGCTGTTGTCTACTGACATGCCTCCCACCCATTGGCTATGAACTTTTTACTCTAAACTCTCTTTAATTATTTTAACTTGAACACCGTTGACAGGTGATTCTATTAATTCCGATGGATTGCCTCCAATTGTCTACCCACTCCATTCTCAGAGGGATGACTGGGAACACAAAGTGATTAATAGTCATCTATTCTACCCCTATATGTTTTGAGGCTAGATTTGTTCTAACCTAGTTCCACAGGTGAGGATCTAGCCTGAGGCTCACCAGAGCTTTACAAGGGCAGGGTAGAAATGGATTTGGAAAAATGGATAAATGGACATATAAACAATGAACAGATGGAATGAATGAAGAAGTATTAGAATGACCAGTGGGCAGGCTCAGAAATCCTAAAGATCCAGTGGTCATGCTGATATTAAGACCTTGGGGTTTTAGGGTAGTTTGACTTTCCAGTTCCAGCCCTCTGGAAAAATACATACATACATACATACATACATACATACATACATACATACATATATACATATATACATATATATATGTAAATTGCTTTCTCTTTGCTCTTTTCCCAGTTCTCTTTCCTCATTGTGATTATAGCTTAATAGTTCACCTTTCTCCCTGCCCCCACTGGCATTTTAACATAAAACAACGCCTTATGCTAAAGGTCAGGCTCTGATCATGGAACTTTTAGGTGTTGGTTAGTGGAGAGAAATCTTTGTGAGCAAAGATATTCCCAGCACTCCTAAGTCCCACTTTGTAGGTAGTTTGCTTATGTACACAGCTGGCCTTGGTGAATTACTGCAGGTTTCCCCAAACACTAGAACATTTATTTCATTTAGCAGATGTACTTGGATCCCTTTTAATCTTTTTTTTTAAATATGCAGAGAAAAAAAATGTACTTTTCCTCAGTCAAATGCATACAAGATTTCTTCACTTCATGAGTAAGACCTTTCCCATGCAATCTTTTCTTCCATAGCCCCTTCATTTGCTTCTACAATCCTGAAGAAAGAAAATATTTCTTTGAAGCAGTTTAAGCTATTGTATTTATTTTTCAAGTGCTTAACTTCTTTTGAACTTGAACTTGGAGGCCCCAATTTAAATTCTGATTCTATCGCCTATCCGTGTGCCTTTGGTCAAGTGACTTGAATTTTCTGGGCTTGTTTCTTGTGAAATGAGAAATCTGTTGTGATCCTTTGATCTTCCACTTCATTTCCTATTTTGACTCCTTTGCCTTAGTTACACTTTAATGCATGATTGAAAATAAATTATTCAGGACTTTCTATGAGCAAAAACTTACTGTAAATGCTGGAGATAAAACTAGAAAGAGATGACAGTTCCTGTCTTCAAGAAGCACACATTCTAATAGGGGGAGAGAACACATAGGGGCAGACAGAAAGAACCCATGGCCCTTAGGTACCCCAGACAATACTAAGCACTTAAGAGGTGCTTAGTAAACACTCTTTGAATTGAATATTTAGGTCACCTCTCTTTTTGTGATTTCAATAGCTCATTTGTCCTTGTCCATTTGTTGCATGTCTCTTACCTTCAGTAGGAGACGCTTCCCTGCTCCTGGACAGTCAGCTTCTCTCATAAGATCCCTCTACTAATTCATAGCTGTCCTTCCCATTCATCCCAGGGCCCAGCTTGATGGACCTACTTTGCGAACTCCTCCAGGAACTAACTCCAATCAGCAGCATGGTGCCTTCTCTCTCTATTCCTCTTCCTGCTCCCCACATTCCTGGTTCCAGTTCTATTCCATCCTGCCACAAGTTCTCATCTTATGTATGACATGAGAGCCTCCTACTCCTTAACAACAGCCAATTTCTCTGTCTCTTCAAACTCCATTTTGTTTTATTGCTTTAACGTGGAAACAGGGTTGCTTTCCTTACTTCATGCTTCTTGCTATGTCTCTCCATCTCTTATTCTCTTAAAAATTAATTTCTCTTTTTAATTAGCAAGTATTTATTTACTTTTGCTTATACCACCCCCTCCCCACACAAAACAAAACAAAACAAAAACCTTGTAACAAATATAGTCAGTTAAAAAAAAAAAAACACCTCCTACATTGGCTGTTTCCCCAAAATGCGTCTTATTTTATATGTTCTCATTCTTTCCCCGTCTCCTTTCTTTGTGATGATTTTGTTTTGTTTGTATCTTTTCCCCTTTACAATTATTTTAAGATGGAGAGACGGCTGGTAAGATAGGCCTTCTGAAAAATAAAACATATTCTCCTTTGTCACTCATATTGAAAAACTGACTTCCTTGGTTTAGCAGAGGAGTTCTCAACTTTTTATGTGTATTATGGACCCCTTTGGCATTTTGGTAAGATCTTTGTACCTCTTCTTAGAATAATCTCTTAAAATGCATAAAATAAAATACAAAGGATTACAAAGGAAATTAATCACAGTGAAAACAAAAATGTATTTTTTTTTCTCATCCAAATTGGTACTCTCTGAAACGCATCCTCCCTCTCAAGAGAGTGAGCGTAAAATCATGGGCGAAGGAGTACATCTCAGGGAAATGACTAATCTTTGAAGAATGAGTTCTCCAGAGGACACATTTCCACACTAGAAATCCATGACAAGGTGTGAACCAGTTTGACTGCTGAATTTACACAAGACTGTCAAATTCCATTACTGGAGCTGGGCAACACTTAGGCTAAAATTTAGGTCAGGACATATTTAACTTTGTTCTGATGCTTTGGAAGCATCACCTAGCACACCAGATTTTCTCACTGCTGAAAGCTTTCCTTGAGCTCTCAACCACATGAAAAACATGTTCTTGGGGCAGCTAGGTGGCACAGTGGATAGAGCTCTGGTCTTGGAGTCAGGAGGACCTGAGTTCAAATCCAACCTCAGACACTTGACACTTACTAGCTTGGTGAGCCTGGGCAAGTTCCTTAACCTCAACTGCCTCATAAAAATAAAACAAACAAACAGAAAAACAAACAAAAACATCAACAACAAATCAAAATAAACCACATATTCTCTGGGTGGAGGAGAAGGTGAGACTTGGGAAGTATCTAAGTATCTTCCTTCTGAAGAGAAGAAAGTCTAATCTAGCCATTTACCTGCAGTAAAGGGATTAAAAAACGCCACTAACAACAACATGAATTTGAGCATCTTGCTTAAGTGGAATGTAAGCTCCATGAGGACAGAGAGTATTTTCATTTTTGTCTTTGAAACCCAAACTATTTACCCAATCTATTTTATGAATCCATGCTTCATACATGAAGGTCAACCCAATGCAATTCTTTATCAAGTTAAATTGATGACAATTAAACATTACATGGTCAGTCCTATGCAGAATAATCTATAGGCTATTAAGAAATGAACAAATGAATTCACCAACAGGCATTTTTATGTGCCTACTATGTACTAACCAGTCATTGTACTAAAAGGCTACAAAGACAAATAAAATAATCCCTGCCTTCAAGGAACTAATATACTCTCACATGAAGTAACATGCAGATAGTTAAGTATATATGAGAAATGTACAAATGAATGAATACATAATCTTTGCTCCTGAGAAGCACACCATCTAATTGGGGAGCTTTTTTGTTTACAGGTAAAACCATACACTCACTCTCAGTGCTTAGCACAGGACCCAGCACGTAGAAGGTGCTTAGTAAATGTTTAGTAACTGACTCCTTTTGACAATCCATACAACATACAGTTCAATTAATCTTTCCATGGGACAGAGCTGATAATGTCATTTCCTTAGCTCTTTTCTCTTTTCTCTCTATTGCCCTTTAGCCTAGTTTTGGAGGCCCTCTACAACTCAGCTCCAAACAATATTTACTGGCTTATTTTAAATTATTGCTTTCATGTAGTCTATGTTCCAGTCATACTGGAACACTAACTGTTCCCTGAAATAACTTGACATTCCATCACTCACTCCAGTGCCTTCAGACAGTTCTTGCTGTATGTATATTTCACATTAAGTGAATTCAACTCCTCGGAAGGTGGGGTGGGCAGGACCCCATGATGGCCTGGGCTCCCATTGGGCTTCTATTCAGGCTGCAGAGGCTTCAGAGCCATTGAGGAGGTGGCAAGGGGAAGAGATGGTCTGGGGAACTGCCCACCAACGTTAAGTGGAACTGTCTACCATATGTGGAATGCTCTCTGTCTTCACTACCTCTTATTGGAATCATGATCTTTCAGGACTCAGTTCAAGTGCTGTCTTAAGCCTTTTCTAACCACCTACTTCCCAGTCATTAATATTCTCTTCTCAAATTAACTTAATTACTAAGAAATGAACTTTTACATACTTATACACCCTCATAGGTGGGAATTGTCTTGCTTTTTTTGGTCCATAGTAGTTAGCATGGCACCTGTAGTTCAATTATAGAGTATTAGAGCAGGGAGTGATCTTATCAGTCATCTAATCTGTTGAAGAAGTTGGAAGTGTGATGTAGTGGAAAGAACAGTATCTCTGAAGTCAGAGGATCTGGGTTCAAATCCTCCCTTTTATGCTTACTAGCTGTGTGACCTTGGGCAAGTTACTTGAAAAACCCTAGCCTTCAATTTCTTCATCTTCAAAATGAGAGGTTTGGACTGCTCTGCTTTTGTGGTTTCATTCAATGCTAAATCTGGGAACCCTATGATAAAATTCATCCCCACAAAAGATCCATGACATGCCCAAAGTCAAACAGTTAATTGGTAAAGCCAGGTCTAGAACCCAGATCTCTTGACTTCCAGGTCAAAGTTTTTCCTGTTGTAAGATGCAGGGCCTGAAGTCAGGACAACCTGAGCTCAGATCCAGTCTCAGACACTTATAATCTGTGTGACACTGGGCAAATCGGTTAGCTTCTGTCTACCTCAGTTTCCTCAACTATAAAATGCGATCTTAAAAGCACCTACTTCCCAAGGTTGTGACAATCAATTGAGATAACATTTGCAAAATGCCTAGCACACTGACCACCACATAGTAAGCACTTATTAAGTGCATGTGGTTTAGAGAATTTATACTGGGAGTATCATGGAAAATCAGTTTGGGGTCAATTTATTAAGACAATCTTATGGTGTCTAGCACATAGTAAGTGCTTCAAAATGCTTGCTGTCTAACTTACTGGAAAACAAAATCAGGAATTGGTACAATTACCCAGAAAATCTTTATACAGCTGTTCTGAAGGTCCAAAATATTTTGAGGTATGTGAAGAGAGGTTCACCAGAAAATAGGCTGGGTTCTATTTCACTGAAGGTATCCTAATGGAGAAACTGTAGGAATCTTTTCTTCATTTTTTTGGGAGAGATGTCTATTTCAGATGAAATGGTTTTAATCCTGCCTGGTTTGATATGATCAAGTGGTCTGAGTCACATAGCTGAATCTCTGGTCCCTCAGGGGACTGGACTTCATGCTCTCTCAGAGAGAAAAGAGATCATTTTGGTGAATATTTTTGGAAGCATAAAAAGTAAATATTCTTTTTTAAAAAGGCAAAAAATGTCTTTTTTGCCTTCATGTTTTGGAACTTTCAATTAAAAAAACACCATGGTCAGTGAAGTTTTTGTTCTCCAGAAACTGATATGCACAGTATGGTACAGAGGAAGGAATGCTGAATTTAGGGACAGAGGATCTGTCTGGGATAAAATCCTGCTTTAACATCTTGTGTGTTCTTAGGCAAGTCAGACCATTTCTCTGGGCCTTGGTTTGCTCATTTAGAAAAGGAGGTGTAGGACTAGATGTCCTCTAAGCTCCCTTCTAGCTCAAAATCTAATCCCCCTCCCCATTAAGAAAAGCTTTATTGCAAATTGTCTTTCAAGAGTTCATTTTATACCTCAGTCTTCTAAATCCTGATTACTCTGAACCTGTCTGAGAAGCTGAGCCCTATTATGCAGAATTACACAGAGGAGTTGTTTCTGCCTCAACATTTAAGCCATTGTACTTTAGCTATTTTTGTTCAAGAAGCCACAAGTGATTAGAAAAAAAATCAAGTACCAAGGCCCACATATAATGAAATTATTCAGGCAGCTTGCTGACATCATAGATACATCGCTAGACTTGGAGATGGGAAGACTTGAATTTCAGTCCTGCCTCATGCTCTGTAACCTTGAACAAGTGATTTAACCTCCCTCAGCCTCAATTTCTTCAACTGTAAAATGAGATAATAATAGCACCTAACTCACAAGGGTGTTGGGAGGATCAAAAGAGAAAACATATATAAAAGACTTTGAAAACTTTGAAGCATTGTAGATAGGCTATCTACTGCTATTGTTTTTATTAATTCAAAGGTTTGTTGAGAAAAACATAAGAGATAGGAAAGAGCATATAAAAAAACTCAGGAAACTGAAAAAAAACAAAACAAAACAAAATGGACTTTAAAAATTTATCATGTATGGTATAACAAAGGAAAAAGAGTCAATCATGTAAAGGCATGGTTAATAGAAGGTCAAGGAACCTGAACAACACATACAAAAGGGTTAAGGCATTAACATTATTGGGAAAAAGTGAGAAATTGTAAAAAAAAAAAAAACAGAGGTGAGATCTGAGAAAAAAATAGACTTTTCCAAAGCATGTAAATTAAGTGATTAATGACAACTCTAATCTCCAGTGGAAGGGAGAAGCATTGAGGGACATGAGTGATTCAGAAAGTTGTATGTAGGGAAATGGTAATGCAAGGGAAAATGAACTTGAAATCTAGAAAAGGATAAATGTACACACAGAATAGTAAAGAATGTAAGGCCATTGGGAGGTAGAAAATAATAAATATAACTAGAGAACACTTTGTGTTATCAGATTTCTCAAGGTGATGGAAACTTACTACAAGGACTATCTCTAAGGAAAGAAAGAATGAGAATCTGGAGAAACAAGACCTTTGAATTATATTGTTCAAATACTCTGAGGAGTCATGCACAGTGTTTACAAAAAAAAGGGAAAAGAGAAATCTGGAAAATGATTCTGTGAAATTACAAAAGTAAGAGTGGGCTTCAAAATGCCAAGCAGCATTTGGAAATAGGGAAATAGGGAAATAGCACATGAAAAAAAAAAGACCAAAATGAAGGGAGGGGGAGGGGAGGAAAGAGAAGAGGGCAGAAATGATGATTTGACATTTAAGTGGCTATAAAAAAAGATAAAAGGACTGAGAAAACTTGGAATTTTTTTGCTGTGACTGTCTCAGCTCTTAGAGAATTGCAGATCCAAAGCAATCTTTAGAAGTTATTTAGTCTACCCTAGCCATCTCTTCAAAGAAAGAAGAAAACTGAGCCTCAGAAGTAAAGTGATTTACCCAAGTCCACACAGATAGTAAGTGTCAGAGGCAGGATTTGAACCAAGGTCCTGTGACTCCAAACTCAGAGTGCCTTTCTACTCTACCACACTGACTCATGTGGAAGAGCTAGGATTCAAATTTAGGTCACAAGACTCCAAATTCAGAGCTCTAGTTCTCACTTTTTAACCCCCTCCAATAGCACTTCCAGAATTATTGATTTTAGCTCACCTTTAAAAGGTGGAAAATTTTTCTCTATATATGTGTGTGTGTGTGTATAAAATAATAATAATAATAATAATAATTTCTATAATACTTTAAGGTTAGCAAAGCATTTTGCTATTACTATCTTATTTAATTTTCACAACAACTCTAGAAGAGAGATGTCATTATTTTTCCCATTTACAAATGAGGAAACTGAAGCAGAGAGAGGTTAAAGGATTTGCCCAGGGTCACACAGCTAGTGTCTGACACCAGATTTGAACCTCATTCCAAAGCCAGTGCTCTATCCACTGTGACACTTAGCTACCCTGAAAGACTGTCTTCCCAGACCTGCCTTGAACACATATTAGCTATGTCTCCTGAGATAACTCAATGAGATTCTTAAGTCATGCATCAGTTACTGATATACATTAGTAAAGGGAATGTATCAGACTGATGAAATTATAGGTCCAGACCAGAAAAGAAACAAAAAGGATATCTTTGATTTGGAAAGGACTAGAGAGATCATCTAATATAATATTCCACCTAAAACATCAAATCTCTATCTGAAGACCTTAAGTGATGGGGAACTCATCTCACAGGACAGCCCATTCCATTTCAAAACAGCATCAGTTGTTGGAAAGTTGTTCCTTATATTGAGATGAAACCCAGATCCCTTCTAGAATCATCAATTTGGAGCTGAGAAACCTAATCCTATTCCCCCACTTTACAGAAAAGGAAACTGAGACCCAGAGAAATTAAGTGACTTGTCCAAGTTAACATTGATAAACAAATGACAGAGGCAGGATTTGAACTGAGGTTCTCTGATTCCAATGTCTGTTGGTCCTAGCTCTGCTCTAGGTACCCACACAAAATACGTCTAATTTCTCTTCCATATTTCAGCCCTTCAAATGTTTAAAAATAGCTATTATGTTCTCCCTAAGTCTTTTCGTCCCCGAGTCAACATATGTGATCACTGATGGATTTTATCTTGTTTTCTGAGTTTGTAGACACCTCAGGATACATTGTTTTCTACTCCAGATTTACCATACTCAATTTCCCTTGAAGTTACTCTCAATTGTTCCTACCCTCCCCTTCCCTCCAAAAATATAGAAAGATCTCAAGTGATTTCATAAAAAAGCAGAAATGTGCTCTGTTACAAATTTAAACAATATCTTTGCAATAACTTTGCTGTATTAATACATTTATTGGTGCTAATACAAATATTGGAGATGTGATTTGGAGCCTAACAGTAGTCAGGATTATTTGTTGTATATTATCTGTGCACTAAAGGTTTATAATCAATTTTTCTAGGTAAGCAAAACAGCAATTAGATTATATAGTGGTATACAAATACTCAGCAGGTATTAGAATGTACATGGTGAGGTGGCTGGTAAATAATAGTAATTCCCTACTTAAAGGATTTTGTAAATTTTCATGAGAAAAAAAAATAACCCAGGAAATGGGAATTTTTTCCCCAGAGAGTGGATGGAAGAATTAAAGGTTTTAGGTATTTGTTCCCTGCTGACTCGATAATGAAATTATAGTCCATTCCCTCCTCCCGCCCCATACACACAAAGGAAGTCTTGATAATGTTGTTTAAGAGACTCTTAATATTGGGGAAAATAGATGATGTCATTGACTCAGACCTTTTAAAAATGTTTAAGGAACACAGAAAAATGTTAAACAATCAATCCCTTTGTTATTTCCAGGTAGTTTGAATGGAGAAGGTGGCCTCTAAATAATCAAATCACTAATTTATTCTGTTTCCCATACCAAATTGAAGGAAAAGAATGAGCAGCAAAATAAGAGATGGGGGAATTAGAAAGGGGAAATTTAGATTAATTCTTCTGGTGAGACAGAAGAAACCATAGCTGGTAGAAACATAGGATAGTTGCTTAGGTAAAATGACTGAGCAGATAACCAATTCATTGAATGTAAACATTGAGATTATGTTTACCTGATATCACACATCTCTATAAAAGCTTAAAGAAAAATCAGTCATTTCTGAATGTTTCCAGTCATTAAGGTAGTTAAGAGATCTTTTAGGTTTCTGCCTTAGAAGCATGAACATTTTATGATTTCTGATCTATGTTGACTTGACATAAAAATTATGCACATCTACAATAGCAAAGTTTTTCCATTTTTCTTCAAAATGTCTGGCATTAGGCTAGCCTCATTTGAATGTTTCCTTCTCCAAAATGTTGATTAAATAAACCTGGTTATAATTCTTTTTTAACTTCAATAATTCAGAGCTGAAATCTGAATATATCCTCACTCTTTCCTGAACTACATTTAGACCATAGAGCTGGAAGACACCTCAGTGACCATCAAGTCCAATCCCCTCATTTTACAGATGAGGTGACTGAGGCCCAGAGAGGTTAAGTATGTTGTTGAAAGTCACACATGGAGTGAGTACCAGAGGTGAGATTTGAGCAATGGAGGCAATAGACGATGGTTTTGCAGTCATGGATGGCCATGAAAGAGATGTGGATTTACTTAGCATCCTGTATAAAAGCATTTTATCTATATGAACCAGTTTTTTTCCTCTTTTTCTTTTTGGAGGGATGAGTAATTGAATTTAGTCAAACAACTGATTATTTTGAAAACTATTAGGTTTGAGTGGGTATTTAGCATGTGGAAGATATATGAAATGGAGTTAACCTTAGATTTGCCCAAGGTCCTTTAAGCTCATTAAGCTTCCACCAGAAAGCAGCAACAGAGAAAAAGAAAAGAAAAAACAAATTTCTAGTAGTCTAAATAATGAATAGATTTTTTTAACCTATAGACTAAAATTGCTCAATTCTTTTCAAACCTAAAATACAGTGTTTGTCAAGGAAAGATTTCTGCTCTGTTTGGGAGTAATTTATTGGAAAATGAGCAAAAACACCCCCAACCCACTGAGCATAATATCGATTGCTTGCTGTCTTTACATGTTGTTATTGGTGACAGACAGATGGACAGCAAAATGATAACTTTGTAGCCAAAAGCTAGCTTATCGGTCTGAGCCATTCTTTAGACAAGAAGATCAATCTATCAACCAGTAAGTATTTATTGAGTCCCTCCTCTGTGTCCAGTGCAAAATCTTCTAGAAACATTTCCATGGCCATCACGTTTGTTCTATAAGTGAGTGGGTGTGGACCTTGGCCCTCATCCTTTGTACTGCTTCTTCGCATCTTAATTCTATGTGGTCAGTGAAGCAAGGATGAGAGAAAGTGAAGCAGAGAAGTTGGCTGTGGGAAGTTGTGAATGGATTACCATTTTACTTTGAGTAAGGGGTTCTTGGGGAAGCTAGGTGGTGTGGTGAGTAGATTGCTGTGCCTAGAGTCAGAAAGATCCATTTTTTCTGAGTTCAAATCCAGCCTCAGAAACTTATTAGCTGTGTGACCCTGGACAAATCACTTAACCCTGTTTGCCTCAGTTTCCATATTTGTAAAATGAACTGGAGAAGGAAATGGCAAACCACTGTAGTATCTTTGCCAAGAAAACCCCAAATGGGGTCATGAAGAGTCGGACACAACTAAACAATAGCAAAGGAGTTCTGAATGTTTTTTTTTTTTTTGCATGTCATAGACCCAAGGAAACTAAGTGGCTCAGTGCCTAAAGTGCTGGGCTTGGAGTCAGAAAGATCTGAGTTTTAATCCTGCCTCAGACATTTACTAGCTTTGTGATCCTGGGCAAGTTACTTAACCTCTCTGTGCCTCATTTTCCTCATCTGTAAAATGGGGATAATAATTGTACCTACTTCTCAGAGTTATTTGAAGGTCAAATAAAATAACATATATAAAGCACTTTGCAAAAATTAAGGCTATATATAAATGCTAGCTGTTGTTGTTGTTGTTGTTATTATTATTGACTATTTGGGGAGCCTAATGAAGCTTACGGACTCCTCAGAATATTTTTAAATCCATAAAACAGAATATATAGTGTTACAAAGAAAAACAATTAAAGTGAAATAGTTATCAAAATATTTTTTTCAAAAGAAAGTTTATTGACACCAGATTAAAATCCTACCACCCTCATTTCTAAACAATCAGAAACATGAGTAGATGGAACAAATGTCATGAAAGATATGTGTCTGCTGAGGCAAAAAGCCCTGAAAAAGGAAATGGACAGGCTTATGTATCATCTCAAATGGAGCCCTAAGGAACTGAGTAGGTAATGATAAATAGTTCTAGGCCATCCTAAAGGGAAACAACTCTTTGAATCATTAAAAAAAAAAACAAAAAACATTTAGTCCTTGCCCATCTAGCTGCGGTTTGTGGTTTTTCGTGGGAGCAACGACATTTTTAGTTTATGGTTCATCAGTGTTGTTTCAATGATTGAATTATCCCATTTGCTATCCGTTCACTAATCTTCCCCTTAACATTTTTTCTCTTTCTTCCTCTAGATTCATGATCAATGTGACATGGGAAGGCAAAGACTTGTCTTTCACAGAAGCAGGGTACCAAGTGCACCCCAGGTTAGTGGTGATTGTGCTGAACAAGGACCGGGAGTGGGAAAAGGTAAGCATTTCTCTTTCTCAGTGTTTGTCTGTCTCAACAACTCCTTGGCTGGAATAAAAAGACAGACCATGAAGAGCTCAGGTGCCTACTTGTCTAAATTTTTTTTTTTTTGGTTTAAGCTGCTATAAGTATGGAGTCATATAATGTCAAAGCTAGAATAGTTCATCTAATCTTTCACTTAGAAAGTGAAGAAACAGGCTCAAGTGTGTTGAGTCATTTGCCCAAAGTTTTGACTTATACCTTCAGATATACCCACTGCTAATCACCCTTCAATGCTGGGTTGACAAAGAGTTTGTGAGGGCCTGGCGTGTGACCTTTTCCAGAGTGAGGTAGGTTGAGCTTTGCCAAAATGTCCTCATCAGATCTTGATTTGATGCACTGTGGTAGTTTTAGGCTAGTAGGTTAGGACATTACTGCTTTTCTCCTAACTCAATGATTCCAATTCTCCTTTCTGCTTATGTTATATACCCATCTCTTTAGGGTTTCTAGGATGATGTCTAGTGGTTTGCCAATCAATATCCTAGTGGATTAAAAAAAGGAAAGCACATATCATTTTGTACCTAATTTACCATGCAGTTTTATATCACCTTGTACCTAATTTATACCCAACAGCTTGAGTAGTAGATAATGATGGATTTGAAGTTCAGAGAGACTTAGGTTCTAATTACATTTCTTTACACTTCATGATTGTGTTTAATGACTTAACCTTTCTTACTTTTAGGATGCTCATGTATGTAATATATTTTGTAGAGTATTAAACATGGAATAAATGTCATTGAGGATTATTATTTATAAAATATAAATAAGGTGGTTATTTAGTATTGAATGTTCAATCCATTTGATCAATAATTCTCTCTCTTAAAACACGTTTAGAGATTAGTTTCTGGCTGAGCCCTTTCTCTATTTCTACTTCCTGAACCTCTTCAAAGGAATAATTCTGACTGATCCAGCTTCTGACTTTCCTGGTCCTGAAACCATAGTTTTGTGACCGCTTTGAGAATAACTTTGGGAACTGGGCTCAATTCATGTTTTGTTTTTCTTCAGATGCCTTGAGTAGGGGTTCAAGAATGTGTAAGAATTAAAACTAAGAATTTCTTCTTGGGAGGAAATATGAGGAAGAGGTAGCATTATATAGTGGATGGAATATTGGTTTTGGATTCTGGGTTCTTGAGTTCAGTTGGTTCTGATACATACTACCTATATGGCCTTGGGCATGTCATCTAATTTTCCTGTGCCTCAACTTTCCTCATCTGTAAAATGTGGTTATTGAATTAAATTCAACAATCTGTATTAAACACTTACTATGTACTTAACATCGTCCTAGGCCCTGGAATATAAAGATAAAAAACAAAAAACAAAACTGTCACTGCCCTCAGAGACTATGCTTGGGGGGATGGGAGAGAAAAGGAAAGGGAAGATTATAGAGGAAGTAAAACATAATACAAGTTAGTATACATAAAATAAAGGCAAAATCCATACAAAGTAATTTCGGGCAGTTGAAAGGAAAGCTCTAATAATGGAGGGGATTAGCAATAGTTTTGGCCCTGTCCAGTTTTAAATCTAGAATTCTATTGATTTCATGTTTTCTTGCTTTTCTGCGGGAAGCATAATATTCTGAGAGCCAGGAGCAAAAGCTTTTCTGTAGGTTGGATTTAATCAGGCCCCGATTGGGTCCAGTTCGAATATGTGAATATGTGTGGTTATGTTTGGAATTAGTTAGAATGTTGGAGGGGGGTGTAGTTTGCAGAAGACTGTGGAAATGTTACTGAAGGAAAGCCTGCCTCTTGTATTGTTTCCAAGTGTAGAAAATGGTTCTTAATATTTTTTATGTCATTCTTTAAATTTCTCTTGAAATGAAACAATTTCCTTAAAAAATGACTGGGGAATGGCTTCTGAGTTGAGGTTGGAATGGTAAATGATGTAGGTCTATTCTACTGGTGCACGAGAGACTTGGCCCTTCTGAAATGCCTCTGTTGCACATTTGTCTCAGAGGGAAAGAAAGGCAGTGAAGCAGGTAAATGGCAGTCATGTTATTCTGAATCCTCCTTTACCACACCTCTCCCCCCCGTAACCCTTCACTATGGTACAGTGGGTCAGAGAATAAATGCCAAGGAGAAATCACAGTGATTCAGCCACACAGGGAATTTCTTTTCATTTTAGAGTTCGCACAGTGGCTTTGCCAGTGATGCTGAATCTGCCCGAGGGCTTGGGGCTTTGCAACATGTAATGAGAGCATCTCAGAAAACATGACAGGCCCACAGAGAGACCGTGGCTTCCTGCTGGGTCTTTGTACAGGCTTGGCATGGGAATGCCAGCACCACGCACCAAGCTGTTCTGCAAATGAAACGTTCTGTGCAGAGCAGGAGTTCTCTTGCAATCAGGGCATTTGTAGCAATCATCTGTTTTTTATATTATTATTATTTTGGTCATTCAACTGCATTGGGAATGTAGGATCCTAATCTGGTGCATGCCTCTGTGGACCTCTATAGAGGCCCAGGAGCTGATTAGGAATATAGATCATAAGTTAATAAGGTCGTAGATTTAGAGATATTAGGGAATTTAAAAGGTTTCTAGTCCAACACCATCATTTTTCAGATAAGGAAACTGAGGCCCAGAGAGGTTTTAAGTGACTTGCCCAAATTCATATAGCTAGTAAATGTCACAACTGGGATTCAAGTATTTATTAAGCGCCTGCTTTCTGCCTGGCACTGTGTTAAGTGCCAAGGACATATATACAAAATATGAAATAATACTTCTTTCTCACCTTCTAATGAAGGCAATAACATATATGTATACTATTACATACAGAATAAAACAAAATGTGACCAAAAGTCACTTAAATGCAAGGGAATTAGGGAGGATGCTAGCAGTTGTGGGGGGGGAGTGGGATTGGGTGTGCAGATGTTACTTGAGCTACTAGATGGTAGCAAAAATTCTTCCAGGGAAAGCATCATTTTCCAAGCCAACACACAGTCTCAGATGTCCGAGTTCCGTATTCTGATTCTTGAGCTACTAGATGATAGCAAAAATTCTTCCAGGGAAAGCATCATTTTCCAAGCCAACACTCAGTCTCAGATGTCCAAGTTCCATATTCTGATTACATTGCAAGAACAATAATAATATGAAGAAGATAGATGTGGTGCAGTGGTTTGTAGTTAAAGAAAATGGCTTTTTAAATCTTTGCTTTTGGGGAAAGGGGAAAGTCACTTAACTTTTCTGGGCCTCAGCTTCTTCATCTGTAAAATCAAAGAGTTGGATTTAATGATCTCTAAGGCCCTAACAACTTTATAGATTATGATTCAGATTGTGAATTAGTTATGTTAGCTTAGCCTCAGTTTCCCCGTAGAAGAAAGTTGTTGAACTAGGTTATTGAAAAAAACCTCCTTATTGGCCTCTATGCCCCAAATCTCTACTCGTTCCAGCCCCTTCTATAAAGTTCCACCAATGTAGTTTTCCTTAAGCACCTATAACAATATAAATATGTAATATATTTTACAAATATATTGGTTAATACATTATGTAATTATGTCATAGCATCATAGTTACATAGTATATTTAATAATAGCATCTACCTCCAATGGTACTTATGAGGATAAAATGAAATAATATTTATAAGGTCTTTTTGTAAGCCTTAAAACACTATGTAAATGCTAATGTAAGCATAGACCTAACTATGTGACTCTACTTCTCAACCAACTTCCTGTTGCCTCTAAGATGAAATATGAACTCCTCTGTTTAGTTTTTAAAGCCCTATCCAACCTATCTTTCCAGCCTCATTTGGACATCATGCTTCCTCCTATACTCTGTGATCTAACTAAATAGGCCTTCACTCTGCTTTTCATAAATAATATTCTATCTCCCATCTCCATGCTATTACACTGGCAGTCTCTCATGCCTAGGATGCACTCACTCCACATCCCCACCTCACAGAAGCTCCTTCTTTCTTTAGGATGCAGCTCAGGCACCCTCTTCTGCATGAATCCTTTCCTGGTTCCTCTATGCCTCACCAACTCCTAGTGTCCTCCCTTTCATATTATTTTGTATTTAATTACTTTGTATATATTTGTATTTATTAACTTCACTTTTATATTGTATGTATTTCTTATATACCACATATATACTTGCTGTCTCTCTCATTAGAATGTAATCTCACTGTAAGGATTGTTTCATTCTTTGTACTTGTTTCTCCAGCATTTAGCATAGCCTGGCACACAGTGGGTGCTCAATTAATACTTGTTATCTGGTAGACTGATTGATCAATGACTTTCGAGGTCTCTAGCCTATGACTCCTGGAAGTCTATGATAATCATGGAACTGGTTTACATTTATGTGGTGTGGCACAGATACAAAGCACTGTTATAGGTTTCTTGTGATACAGGTGATCTTCATGGCAGCCCTGATGTAGAGATAGAAGATATTAATACTCAACAAGGCCACGTGAAGCTTTTGAAGAGATGTTCTGGTTAAATGCTAGAGGACATCTAATAGTGCACTTGTGTCTTTCTCATTTTGAATGAAAACCACCTTAGGAGGTGGAAGAGTCAAGAGTACTTTTACCCAGCTCTTCCAACTCTCAAGGGACACTGGATCTGGAGTCAGAAGAGACTTGGAATCATACCTGGTGGATTGTAGTTGTTAAATGAGTAAGTGTAAATCTGCCGCCATTTTGGTACGTAGTCAACAAGAATTTATTAAGCACTTACTATGGAACAGTTAGTGTTCCTTAGCTCTGGGACTGGGTATACAAAGAAAGGTTCAAAACATGATTTCTGCCCTCAAGGAGCTCACAGTCTAGTGGGAGAGAAAGGCTGCAAATAACTATATACCTCTAAGATCTCTCTCTCTCTCTCTCTCTGTCTTTGTCTCTGTCTCTGTCTCTCTCAGTTAGGACTTTTCTATAATGAATGGAGCTTGAAAGGTAGTTTATTTGGAGGGAGTAATAAGTACATGATTATGTTAGACCAGATCCTATTAAATGAAGAAACTATTCCTATTGTTTGTCAGTGGATCAACAATTATTAAGTGCCTATTATATACCAGACAATATGCTAGGTACTGGGGATACAAACGCAAAGGGAATTTACCTTCTGCCCTATGTCATTACCACTCTCTTTCATGAAAAAAGTATTGTTATTGAAGTTTTTTGTGGTTATATCACATTAATTTCCAAATACATCACTCTTAACTCCCTTACCCAGTGAGTCTTCTCTTGGAGGCAGGGGAGATATAAAAAGAAAGAGAAAATAAATGCAATTCAGCAAAACAGATAAAGACTTCCACCATGTCTGGCAGTATATACAATATTCTATACCCATGATCTAATGAAGGGAAGGAGGTGCATTTCTTAACTCATCTCTGGGGACAAGCTTGGTCATTATAATTATACATCAGTATGCATTCAAATGCTATGTGTCATGAAATCACTGTAGAAGCTGTATCATATCTGTCAAACCACCAGCAGCCATAAGGTGAATCAAGTTGTGTTCTTTAGGCCTGAAGTAGCTGGGGGTACAGTGGGTAGATTGCTGGGCCTGGGTTCAGGAAGACCTGACTGGTCAAATCTGGTTTTAAATGTGAAGCTGTGTGACCCTGGGCAAGTCACTCAATCACTTTTTGCTCAATTTTGTCAAATATAAAATGGGGATAATAATAGCACATACCTCCCAGGGTGGTTGTGAAGATCAAATGAAATATTTTTTGTAAGGTGTTTAGCACAGTGTCTGGTACTTAATCAATGCTTATTTTCTTCCTTGGAGCTAGATACCCTGGGAGTTAAATGCAACCGATATCATCACCATTTTAAGGATGAGGAAACTCAGAGTCAGAAATTAAGTGAACTGTTCAAGATCACATAGCTCAGAAATGTTGGAGGTGGGATTGAAACCCAGGTTGCATCTGACATGATATCTAGTGTTCCTTATGTTTTTAAACTACCTCATATTTAACATATGTGAAAAGTATGGTTAGTATGAAAAAGAAGATATTCTTTTGATCAGTAGACTATAGTATCAATCGAGGTCTATATTCTTCAGGCCTGATGAACTGAACCTTGACTAAGGAAGATCTGAGTTCAAATCTGGCCTTAGACACTTACTAGCTATGTGACTCTGGTCAAGATGCTTAATCTCTGTCTGCCTCACTTTCATCAATTGTAAAATGGGATCAGTAACACCTCCCAGATCTGTCATGAGGATAAAATGAGATAACATTTATAAAGCATTTTGCAGACCTTTCTATGCTATGCTATGTAAATGATAGCTATTATTCTCATTATAACACATAGTGAGGACTTAATAAATGTGTGTGCCCTTCCTTTTGGCCATGCCTGCAAGTGAAAATAGTCATCATTGCAGTAAAGTCTGTGCATATAAGGGAAGTGAGACATGACAACATATATGCCACAAGCTACTGATTGTCTTATTATTTCATTTTGATCACGTAGCTTTTTAATTTAGATTTTCTGTGGGCTTCCAAAACATAGAGACTGCTTCAGAATGTAGGTGGCACTCTTCATAACCACTGAGTATATCTGTGAAAAAAAAGGTGGATCTGGTGTCAAAACCCCTGTGTTTGAATCCTGGGTCTGCTCAACCTCTGTCTCCTTATTGGCAAAATAAGAGGTCTGGACTAGAAGAATTCTGAGGTTCCTTTAAGTTACAAATCTATAAGTTATAACTCTATGATCTATGACAAATCTTTCAATAAACAAATGAATGAATGGATGGATAAATGCAAAAGCAGTTAAGTGCTATATGCACTATGCTCTGCTAAGAGCTAAAGATACAACTAAAATTTCTAGTAGTTGGAATCCAGTGTCCAAAGTATTAGACATTCAGGTCCCCTGCTTCTCCTTTTCCCCTACTTCTTCCTATCTTTGGTACAGTCTGCTTATCAGCAGCTTTATTAGAAAAGGGGGAAGTGGAAGGAGAGGGGATGGAAGATGGGAATGGGAAAATACTCAAATCAGTCCACTTTGTTTCTTGCATGCATCTTTGATAGATTTGTGTAATTCAATAACAACTGATATTTGCATAGGACTTTAAGGTTTTCAAAGTTCATTATGACATATTATCTCATCTGAGCCTGATGACTACCTTGTTAGGTACGGATAGGGATAGGGACACTAGACCCAATATTTCATTTGTATTGGTTACTCCTAGATGGTGAAAGTCCCTTGACCAATGTAGATTGCTACCATTTGGGCAACACATAGTATTTGCGAGTTGCTTAAAGTGCTGAGAATTTAAGTGGCTTACACAAAATTGAACTGCCAGTGTTTCAGAGGCAAAATGTGAAACCAGGTCTCACTGGCTTAGAGACAAGGTTTCTATCCACTAAACCACACCACCTGTTGGACATGTAGGGATTATTCCCCTCTATTTATAGATGAGGAAACTGAGTCTCAAAGATGTTAAAAGATTTCTCTGGAGTAATACAGCTGCTAAGCATCAGGACAAGATTTTAACTCAGGTCTTAACTCCAGAACCAATGTCCTATACACTTCGCAATATTGTTTCCTATTCAACAAGCACTTACTATGGCAAAGTGCACTGTGCTAGGCCCTGGAGGTACAAAGATAGATATGACATTAAGCCTGCTCTTGAAGACTTTGATGAAAGAGAAGACTAAAAACTATATCCTCTAAAGATGTTGCTTTGAAGATTTTTGTTGATTTCAATTCTTCATGCTAATGCACTTCCCTTCAACCGTGCATTATTTGAGATTTAACTCTGCAAATCTATGATTAACACATGATTAAGCATTTTGGGACAGAGATTTGAGATGGCCAAAGACAAAACTTTTTTCAAATTTTATTTTGTCTGAGCCCAGATTTCAGGCAAAGCTCTCTTTGTAAATCACATACAACAAAATTCCCAGCCTCCCCCAAAGTAGTGTGAAATTTAATTTGCCTGGGTTTATAATGGTCATTAACTTCATCAAATGATGTAAGTCATGGGAGTGAAAACTTACATGTTATTTGTATTAAAAAGAACCATCTGAACTTAACCAGAGTCATGAGAATTTACTATTTTCAATTCTCTCACAATTTAATCATTTGGGTTGCAATGAAAAGATATAGTTGGCACCTAGCAAGTTCACATGTATAAATGAAATTGCAAGGACATCTCTTTGATGTATCTTCATTGATCTCTCATCTTATGCTACTTCTTTTTCTGGACTTATAAATCACAAAGCATAGAAATCTACCTTAAAAATGAACATTAGTGGGGCACCTAGGTGGCCCAGTGGATAGAGCACTGGCCCTGAAGTCAGGAGGACCTGAGTTCAAATCTGACCTCAGACCAGACACTTGACACATACTAGCTGTGTGACTCTGGGCAAGTCACTTAACCCCAGTTACCTAAAAATAAAAAAAAAATTTAAAAGTGAACATTAGTGTTGGGATAGACTATTCCAGCAAGGTAACATATTGCCCAAAGTCAACCTGCCGACAGGTATAGAACAACAACATTTTATAGGGGTAATCATCACATATATTCTACATAGTTATGCCAGGTTAAAGGATGCTGAATTTTATAAGCCACAAATATCAAAACAGCAGAATGACTGTCAGCACTCAACTCCCCAAACCAATTTAGCCTGTAAGCTATTTAAGAGAGAGCCTAGTAGTGATTAAGCTGACAGATGTAAGAACTGTAAGACAAAAGATATGCCCTTGGTGGTTCACCATCACCATCAATTATGGAAATTAGTGAATGGATTATTCAAATGATCTCAGAAGAACTAAATTATTCAAAAAGCTCTCAGTCAGAAGCCAGAAGTATTTCCAGAAACTCCTGAATAGCTGCAACTAACTCATTCTAATTTACAAATGGCTCGCTGGCCTAAGTGGTAATTGAGGCCCAGAGCACCACTGGTATACAAGTGACATAGGACTTCACACTCAGAACCACATAAATGGAAATATTATTGGTATACAGAAAAGAAGAATATTTGGTACTTCTCTGAAAGACACAGGATTCCTCAGAAAGGTCACATTCTCCCCCTCCTCTCATAGCTTTTTATTTTTTTAAGTTCTATTGATGACTTCTAGTTTCTTATGCTATAGCTTATAGTATCTTCTTTTGTAACAAAGAAAATCATCCAACTGACAGAGCCTAAAAGGGTATACCACATCCCACACATGTGTTTCCCTACCACTCTACTGATAAGAAGGAAGTATTATTTCTATTATAATTTTTAGTTCTCCAGTAGGGTACAATTAATCAGAATCCCATTGCCATGGATACATATTCTCCCATAGGATTTAAATAATGAGGAATTCCAGGGCAGGGGCCATGAAAGATATGGTAGAGTTATAACATAATTCATTATATTGATTTGAATCTTATTTTTCTTATAACACTGCAGCCATAGACAACAGAAGGACACAACATATTTAGCCTACAAGGCAGGTGTTAGCTTTGTCCTTCAGTACCACACTTAAAATGGAGTGTTTTTCTCTTTTGTGAGTTGGCCAGATCACACATATAAACTTTCTCATACTACTGCACAGGAAAGTAAGATCCCTAGGTCCTGATGCTGCCATGCTCTGTTATGTGACCTGGGGAAATTTGCATCATTTCCTGGAGCCTTGATTTTCTCAATGGTAAAATGAAGGCCTAGATCAAGATTTCTTAACCTGAAGAGCATAGATCCTCAAGAGGTCCATGGATGAATTTCAGGGGGTCCACGAATTTGGATGGGAAAAATCTTTTTTTTCCAACAACTTCTCATTGAAATGTATTATTTCCTTCAGTTGTTTAAAATATTTTCCCCTCTGAGGTTCATATGCTTCACCATATTGTCAAAGGAGTCTGTGACACAAAAACATTTAAGAACCCCTGGCCTAGATGGTCTTGAAGGTTGCTTCTAACTTTAATATTCTGTGATTGCATGCAAATTCAAGAGGGAAGTCTGAATGGAGTGTAATTCAAGTAAAAACAAACAAACAAAAAAACCACCTCTGCTTAAAATAGTTATTCTTGGATACATTTGTATAGCTATAATTTCATCAATGTTGGTCCTCACTCCTATGGTAGATAAGGTTCAACTCATCCATTCTTCTAGCAGTGTTATCCCATAATTACAAGACTGAGGAGCTATCCAATTATCACAGTAGGTGCTTAATGAATGTTTATTGACTGACTGACTCTATGTGCTGGGGTCCTTCCTTTAGTTCTCTTGACATTCTGTAGATACCAATGAAGCATGTTAGCAGTTCAATAGGTATCCCTCTCCTTTGACTATGTGACAGCCCACATTCTTTTCTAGTCATACATTTCACTGGTGATATACTTTATGTTGCTTCTCCTTATTTGTAATGTGTTGAAGAATATCTACATCTATATTTATCGATATCAATAGATAACATTTACATAGCAATTACTATGTGCCAGACACTGCACTAAGTGCTTTTCAATTATTGTTCCATTTTATCCTCACAATAGCCCTGGAAGATGTTCTGTTATTTCCATTTTACAGAGGAGGAAACTGTCAAACAGAATTTAAGTGATTTTCCCAGGGTTACACAGCTAGGAAGTATCTGAGGCCAGATTTGACTTGAACTGAATCATGAATCCACCATGACCTTTTTCATTGTTTTTTGGATAACACTGAACTGTAAATATGTTGAGAGTATAGTATTGTAGATTATGAGGTCCACAAATGTTCCTGTTTGCAGATGACATTGTACTGTCATGGGACTTTAAGCCTCAGAATATTGCAGAGCTTCCTAAATAAGATCTATAGTTATGGATTATAGTGAAACTATTCATACAGGAAAATCCAAGTGGATGAGTAATGCCTATTGTCCAAATAGGCATTTGGATGGATAACTAATGCAACTTGACCATCAGTCCATGTATCATGACACTATTAAAGGAAAATGAGTTGGGAATACATACATGAAAAAGGACAGGATTGTCTTTGGGAAATGTACAGTGCTTTTGATGACTCCATTTCTGAATGGTTATGTGAAT
This sequence comes from Vombatus ursinus, assembly GCF_900497805.2. NCBI lineage: Eukaryota > Metazoa > Chordata > Mammalia > Diprotodontia > Vombatidae > Vombatus > Vombatus ursinus. The sequence goes on from NW_020954610.1 coordinate 52,354,481, forward strand.
CAAAATATTAAGTTCATTTTTACCATCATACTATCCCTCTATATAGAACATCACAGTGTTTATCTTTGTTTACTAAATCTTATTTCTCGTACCTCATCTTCCTTGGCCTTGCTATAGCATTTGATAATATTAATCACCACTTCCCCTTTCTCAGTTCCCATGACTGTTCTCTTCTGTTTCTTCTCCTATTTCTATAACTGTGTCATCTTAGTCTTCTTTTCTAGATAATCATCTTATGCGCTTTCCTGGTTCTTTTCTTCTGTCTATATATTACATTCCTTGGTGGTCTTCTCCACAGTCATAGGTTCATTTGTCATCTCTAGGCAAGTGACTATAGGATCTAGGTACCTAACACTAAGCTCTCTCCTAAATTCCGGGCCTCCTTGGCCATCTTCCTGCTAGACATCCCTGTCTGGATATCTCTTCAATATTTCAAACTCACTGTGCCTAAGACAGACCTCTTTACCCACCTCCCACCAAATTCTCCATCTTCCAAACCTCTCTATTTTTATCGAGGGTATCACAGTCCTTTTAGTTACCAACATTTATAACCTTAGAGTAATCACTGACTCTTCCACTTCCTAGAGCTCCTGTACCAAGCCCAAATCTTGCCAATTTTTGTTGGTTTTGCCTCCACAGCACCTTTATGTCCACCTCCATCACACTACTCCCATACTTCTTGGCTCATCATTTCTTACATGGCCTATTTCAATAGACTTCTAACTGGGGGAGTTCCTCCCTCTAGTCCCCCCTTCTCCAGTCTTATCCAAATCCATCATCCACAAAGCTTGCCAAAATAATATTTCAAAAGTATAAGTTTGACCATATCTCTATACTGTTCAAAAGCAGCCCTTAGCTTCCTGATATCTCTCAAATAAGATATCAATTCCTCAAGCTCCCATTTATTGCCCTTTATAATCCAACTCTATCCTGTCTTCTTAGTTTTATTTTACGGAACTCCCATTCACTCTTACATCCCAACCAAGCTGAATTACTAGTTAACATTTTATGACCTCACGATTGCAAAACTGCACGAGTTATTCCCGTTCCTGGGATTCATACCCTCCTCACTTCAAACTCATATCTCTTTTCATCAAAGTATTATTGAGATCTAAGATGCTACCTCCTCCATGAAGCATTCCTTGACTGCCCTCACTTCCCAATCATTAGTGTGCTTCCTTAAATGATCTCATATTTGCTTTTCTGTCTTTATGTTGTATCCCCTCTCCCCACGAAAACTCATTGAGATCAGAGACTATTTCATTTTGATTTTTGTATGTCCAGTGTTAAGCCCAGTCCCTTACACATAGTAACTGCTTAATAAATACTGGAGTTAAATGAAATTGAGAGTTGAATGAGATCATTGAATATTGTTAGAAAACAAACTATTCTCAAATTTAACCAAGGTTGTAAAATGATTTCCGGGGTATAGTGAATATGACTTGATTGCAATTCTCTGAGAATCATCATTTTAAATACTATTCTGGCTTTTAGTTGGCCCTTTCTCTTCCCAAAAGGCAAGAGAAGTCCCTAACTTGAGTTCAGTAGACACTCTCAACTTTATTCTGAGTTATTTTCTTGACAGTAGCAGGAATGAGACCAAGGGTTTTATTCACTGCCTTTGTTACCTTGCAGAAAACAGACAGTGAATAAAAAATATGTAACATCCAACAAGTTCTACTGGAAGCATCCTGTCTTTGTTACTTCAGATTAAATATGAAGTCTTCCACTGACTTTTAGATTTGGAGCATTCTTTAAATTCATGTACTGTGTCTCACTATCCCCTCTGAGCACCCTGACTAATCTTCATCCTCCATATCCCTCACTTCTCCAAAATCTAACTGAAAATTCACATTTTCCAAGCTTTCCTTGATTAAACCTACCCCACACTGATATTTTTTAGTTCTGTTTTTCACTTAGGTATTCCTTTTGCATGAAACTTACTTGCCCTATTTTAGTGTGCTTAATACACTGTCCTATATCTTTTCTGTACTTTTATATAATAGTCTGCCAACTGGACTGTAGAATTTTTTTTCATTTTCTATCCTCTCAAGGTACCTAGGAAAGTGCTTTTTAACACAGTGGGTATTTGATCAAAAATAATAATACCTAGCATTTATGTAATGCTTTATAGACCTCATTTCATCCTTCTGATCATTATTTGATAGAGTAGGTAATGTTTTCCTTATTTTACGAATGAGGAAATAAGAGCCTAGAAATAGTAGCAGATTTGTCCATGGTTGCACTGCTACAGTGGGAGGCATGAGTCAAACCCATATCTCTCTTGACAGAAAGTCTATCACTTTTTGCACCATGAAGAAGTTTACCTCTTTAAGTCAAAGACATTGACTAGTTGGGTTCTATCATCATCATCACCACCACCACCATCAGCACCAGCATTATCACTTTTTTTTGTCACAAACTTGAGCATCAATAAACATGAACAGCTAGGTGGTACAGTACATGGAGTGCTGACTTGGACTTAGGAAGACCAATTAGAATCCTGCCTCAGGTATTTACTAGCCACATGACCCTGAGCAAAGCACTTAATCCTTATTGCCTCAGTTTCCTCAACTGGAAAATGGGGATAACAATAATACCTACCTCCCAGGTTTGTTTTGAGGATCCAATGAAATAATATTTCTAAAATACAAACTTTAAGGTGCCATATAAATGCTACTTATAATTGTTATGAACTTTTCAACATAGTAGGAATAGAAAGAGGACTGTAGGGGCAGCTAGGTGATGCAGTGGATAGAGCACTGGCCCTGAAGTCAGGAGGACCTGAGTTCAAATCTGGCCTCAGACCAAACACTTGACACTTACTAGCTGTGTGACCCTGGGCAAGTCACTTAACCCCAATTGCCAAAAAAAAAAAGAAAGAAAAAGAAAAAAAGAAAGAGGACTGTATGCAAAATTGTGAACTATTGACATACATTTTTAAAAGTGTAGTTGAAATTGAACCCAGTGATAACAAACTTGGGCTGCTTGTTTGTGACCCTATCTGAACTTCCTGAGGCCAGTTTTTGAATGAGCTTCATAAATCTCCAGAGGATACACAGCGGAGGATGCCTGCACTGCTGTTCCAGGTGGCTATTCTGCTCCTCTATTACTCCCGCTTCTCTTTATCATCTTGGTCTGCCAACTTACAATTATTTCCTCTTACAAAGTTGTCAGCATCAGGTATGATTATTTTCCCATTTGCATCCTAATGATGCAGCTTGGAATGTCATCTGTGCAAAAGGAAAGAGAATGAGCAGCGTGGGACCGCACCTTGACAATCTGCTCTCTGCAACAAGGAGCGAGTTAGGAAGCTGCCGTCTGTGATTTCAGTTTATTTATCTCCGTTTCAGTTTAGCACGAAGTCCTTGAGAGCACGAATCGTCCCCTCACAATCCTCATTCCATGACCAGAAGGAGATGCAAGGAAAGCCAATGCAATGAGCACTCATAACATTTTTTCCCATCACCTAGCCCAGTGCCTGGCACACAGTAGGTGCTTAATCAGCAGTGGTTAATTGATCTCAGATTTGCAGAAGACTGGATAGGATTTTAGTGAATGTTTTCTAAGATCCTGAAAACTTGAGACTTATCTGCTTTGTCCCTGGAAATAATGTCCTAAAATCACTACAGAGGAGGGACACTGGATTTGCAGTGAGAGGATCTGAATTTGAATCATGGATAAGCCACACCTATGCAAGTAACCTTGGTCAAGTCATTAACTTCTCTGGGCCCTAGTTTCTTTTTTCTTTCTATAGAAGATGTAGAGGCTGATTTAAATGATCTTTAAGTTTTCTTCCCTTATAATTCAAGTTCAGTGTTATTGGTTTTTCTCATTAGAGCCTCTGTCACTCTACTGTGGACTGAAGGATGGGATCTTCACGTTTGCGCACTGAATTCAGTTCAGTTTGAGTCAATAAGCATTTATTTACTGCCTACTATGTACAAATAGATGATTGGGCTAGATCTTGGAGATACAAAGACGAAAGGAAAATCTTTGTAAAAGAATCTGTGTTCTGCTTGGGTACATAACATTATGGGGGCAGGTAGGTGATACAGTGGATAGAGTGCCGGGCCTAGAGTCAGGAAGATTCATCTTCCTGCATTCAAATCTGTCCTCAGATACATACTAGCTGTGTGACCCTAGGCAAGTCACTTGACTCTGTTTGCCTCGGTTTCCTCATCTGTAAAATGTGCTAGAGAAGGAAATGGCAAACCACTCCAGTACCTTTGTCAAGAAAACCCCAAATAGGATCATGAAGAGTTGGACATGAATGAAATAACTGAATGAAATACAACATAATAGGGTATCATTTGAGGAAGGAGGTAAACTGACAGTGAAGAGGATCTGGAAAAGTTTTACTAGGAGTGGTAGACCCCAAGTTGAGCCTTGAAGGAAATGAAATATTCTGAGAGACATCAACGAAGAAGGAAGTGCATTCCAGTTGTGCGGGACAGCCTTAAGAAAAGTATGGAGGCAGGGAAGGAAATGATACATTCAGAGAACAGCCAGTGGTCCAATTTGGCTAGATAAGAAAGTGTATGGAGGGGTGGTAGTATGAAATAAATCTGAAGACTGGAGACAAGTTGTGACTGTTTTAAGGGCTAAGCTGAGGGATTGATACTTTATCCTAGAGACAGTAGGGAGCTACTGAGTATTCTTTAGCTGGGTAATAACATCATCAGATTTGTGCTTGAAGAAGACTATTTTGACAGCTTTATAGAGAATGGAATAGAGAGGAGAGATCTTGGAAGGAGGGAGTTGAGGAGGTTCATGCAATAGTATAGGCAGAAGTGAGAAAGACTTACACAAACTCTTAGGAATCACATGCTCTCTGCTCCAGTTGAGTCCTGAGCATATTAGGAAATGTATGCAAATCTGCAATGTAATCAGTCTCTTGTTTTTCTGTGCAGTATTGAGTGAGCATTTGGCTGCTAATCTGAAGCCTGAGATTTTCTCCCCGCCTCTCTCTCCCCCACTCCTGCTTATTCATTCTTTATTGCCCCACCATATGTTTGCTGTACATTACCTCTGTCTTTTGATAACATGCTTTAAAACTCCTCACAATGGTTATCTACTCCTTTCTCAGAGTCTATTTTCTTTTCATTTGAATTCTAATTGTGCAAATGAAGATGACAGAATGTCCCTGGATAAGAGAAGAAAATGAGCAGGGGCCAAGTGGTCCCAATTTTAGTCAGCTTGAAAGGAAACTGGTAGAAATGCATGTGTTCAAAAAGATTGAAATTGGGAAAACAATCATTGAGCCAAGAGGAATTCCTCATTGGGAAAGTTAGGGGAAGTCTTGTAAGACTTCCTCCTTACCCTAAAAATTCTCTTTGCCCCTGAAGTCAGCATCCTAGGTAGGTGAATCCTCCTTCTTCCAACTAACAGTGATGGTACTAGAATATTGGTTGGAGTCAACAGATTACAGGTTGTCGCATGATTTTTCTTAACACTCAACATGTGTGATTAGACCAGAGGGAAGACATGGGATGGATATTGAGATACTGGTATCAGAGATCGAGTCAGAGAGATGACAAGTGGAAGAACCAGGATTGTATCCCAGACAAGGCCAGGCCAACAAATAGTCCCAGGACACAGGAACAGAAAAATAAGACACAAGTTAATGAATTGGAACTAGAAGAAGAAAACTTAGTTTCATCTTTCAGGTAGTATCAGAAATGGGAGATACAGAGTTAGTCAAATCAAAGTCTAAAACCCATAGCTGAGGGCATTGCAAAGCAATACAAGAGGGACTGACATGTGAAGGAGGGGAGTACAAGTCAACATATGAAACAGAACAGCTTCCTGCCTTCCTTTAACCCTTTTAAGATAGGTACTGGGGCCCAAAATAGCTAAGCCATTCTTATGAACATAGATTTAAATCTAGACAGTCAATCTAATCCAATCTCTTAATTTTTCAGATGAAGAAATAGGCACAGTTTGCAATTTTTCATCTTTCATTTGCTTTATTTTGGGAGCCCAGAGAGAAAAAGATCCTTGTCCAAGTTGTAAAGGTGGAAATAGCAGAGGTAGGATTTGATTCTAGGCCTCCTGACTCCAAGTCCCAGTATTCAGGCTGTCTTATTTTAAATTTTTTCTTCAATGAAGGCTGGAGCAACCTGGAGGGTAAGGTTGAAGCTGGCTAGTCTACAATCAGAAAAAGAGTGAGTAGACTGGGCCAACCTTGACAATTTGTAATTTTTCATAGATTTTCATTTGAAGGTTTCCCAGATAATTAGTTGTTTCGAATATGAATGGGCAGCTGGGTGGTGCAGTAGACAGAGTACTAGGCTTGGAGTCAGGAAGATTCATCTTTCTGAGTTCAAATCTGGCCTCAGACTAACTGTGTGACCCTGGGCAAATCACTTAATCCTGTTTGCCTCAGTTTCCTCATCTGTAAAATGAACTGGGGAAGGAAATAGCAAACCACTCCAGTATCTTTGCTAAGAAAACCCCAAATGGGGTCATGAAGAGTTGAACACAACTGAAACAAATGAACAACAACAACTTGAGTATGAGGCCGAAAATCTACTGATGAATGCCTTTATCATCTGGGAAAGGTGAGTGTCTGTGAGTTTAGGGATAAATATCCATTTATTTTATTTTGGGGATCACATCAGCAAGAATTAGTTAAGGCATTGATCTTCTGAATATGACCTCAGTATTTGGACGATGAAACCTGCTTGGATGATCCAGGCAGTTTCCTTGTACTTGCAGAGTTTCAACCATTCAATTCCTTCCCAAGCTCATGGACCATTTGAATACTCATGAGTACTCACCGTGGGGCCACAGTTTGATGAAAGGTTTGGAGAAGACAAAATTTCTAGTTATAGTCTGAAAATTAATGGCCTGCATTAATCATGCAGAAACTTCAAACCAGCGAATGGAATTAAAAGTAATTGCCAGCTCTTTGGATTTGTTGACAGAGCTAAAATAACACTGGGCTGCTTTTGGCAGATCCTCATCTTCAGTGCACAGCTTATATTAATAGGCAATATCAGTTTAATCTAAAATAGCAAGCGGGGAGCAAAAAAAAAGCATATCTATCTTTCCTCAGAGCATAAAGGCAAACAAATTTCATAGGATTTATTAGGACTTTCAGAAGCAAGGCACTAGTATACTGATGAGACCAGTGTCCTGTTTACCTGTATTGGAGTCATAGTCATGTTACCCTGCCTTCTACAGGACTGCAGCTAGGTGGTGCAGTGGATAGAACACCAGGCCTAAAGTGTGGAAGACTTGATTTCAAATCCAGCCTCAGACACTGACTAGCTGTGTGACCCTGGGCAAATCACTTAACTTCTATTTGCTTCAGTTTTCTCATTGATAAACTGGGGATAATAAAAGCACCTACTTTTCAGGGTTGTGATGATCAAATGAGATATTTGTAAATTGCTTAGCACAGTGCCTGGCACGTAATAGGCATTGTATAAATAATTGTTGTTTGTTACTGTTGTTACTGAAGTTGATTTGTTCAGTAATTTAATAGTCTAGGCAGGCAATAAATACTTGTTTTTTAAATTAATTTTAGACATTCTTTTTTAAAAAAAATTAAAGTTCCATATTCTCTCCCTTCCTAATTCCCCCTCCCTGAGAAGGCAAGCAAAATGATATAAATTATAACTGTGAAATCATGCAAAATATTTCCGTATTAGCCATACCACACACAAAAATAAGGAAAGCAAGAAAATTATGCTTAAGTTAGAGTTCATCAGTTCTCTTTCTGGAGATGGATAGCATTTTTTTCATCAAAAGTCCTTTGAAATTGTCTTCATTGTGTTGATCAGAGTAGGCAGGTCTTTGATGTTGACCATCGCTGTAGCATTGCTGTTATTGTACACAGTGATCTCCCATTTCTTCTCACTTCTCTTTGCATCAGTTCATATAGGTCTTATCATGTTCTTTTTTTTCTGAAACCAATCCCCTTCCTATTTCTTATAGAACAATAGTACTTAGTTGTACACAACAATAGCATACAATCATATGTCACAGCCTATTCATCCATTCCCCAATTAGTGAGCATCTCCTCAATGTCCAGTTCTCTGACACTACAGAAAGAGCTGCTAGAAATATTTTTGTACATATAGGTCTTTTTTTCTTTTTCTTTGATTTCTTTGGGGATATAGACCTATATATCCTATAGTTGTATTTCTGTGTCAAAGAGTATGTACAGTGTTATAGCCCTTCGGGCATAGCTCTAAATTGAACTCCTGAATGGTTGGGCAAGTTCACAACTCCATCATCAGTTTATTAGTATACCAATTTTTTCCTTATCCCCTCTAGTATTTGTAATTTCTGATAGATGTGAACTCATATCTCAGAGCTGTTTTAATTTACATTTTTTAATCAATAGTGACTTAGAGCATTTTTTCATATGGCTATAGATAGCTTTTACTTCTTCTTCTGAAAACTGCCTATTCATAGACTTTAACCATTTATCAATTGAAGAATGGCTCTTATTTTTATAAATTTAACTCAGTTCCCTATATATTTGAAAAATGAAGCCTTTATCAGAGAAACTTGCTGCAAAATTTTTTTTTAATATTACTTTGGCTTCTGTGATACCTTTTAGCTTTATTTTTGCTTTGTCTGAGATCATGATTGCTACCCTTATTTCAGCTGAAGTATAATAGACACTGCTCCATTCCTTTATTTTAACTCTGTATGTATCTTTCTGTTTCTAGTGTGTCTCTTTTAAACAATGTATTGTCAGATTCTGGTTTCTAATCCATTGGGCTATTTGCTTCTGTTTTATTGGGTAAGCTCATCTTTATCCCATTCACATTCACAGTTATGATTACTGTGCATTTCCCTTCATTCATTTTTTTCTATTTATCCTTCTCTCTCTCTCTCTTTTTATCATACCTGTCCTCAAAAATCTGTTTTGCCTCTGACACCTATATCCCTCAATCCACTCTCCCTTTTTTCACTCCCTCTACTCTACCCTCTTATCTCCTTACCCTTCTAAGCATCTCCCAATCTTGATTTTTAAGGAATTATTTTCTTTAGTGAGAGTACCTCTTTTTCATTTGGCCAATTCTTCATTTATTTTTTGTGCCTCTTTTATAATGCTGTTGATTCTCTTTTCATAATTTTCTTTCATGACTCTCATTGCTTCCCCTAATTTTTCCTCTACCTCTCTTATCTCTTTCATTAAAATGCTTCTAGGAATTCTTACTGGGTTAGTGTCCGATTAGCATTTTTTTTTCCTTTGAGGCTGTGCTTGTAGTTATTTGTTATCTTTTTCTGAGTTCGTCTTGGTCTTCCATGCCATCATAGTAGCTTTTTATGGTCAAGTTCTTTTTTTGCTGCTTGATCAATTCTCCAACCTATTTCTTGACTTTGAACTTTATGTTGAAATTGGACTCTGCTCACCTGGGGTCAGGGAGGCACTGTCCCAAGCTTCAGGCTTTTTCATGCTGCTGTTTTCTGAGCTTATTCTAGGAGTCTTCAAGTTTTGGTGCTTCCAAGGTGGAATGATCTGGGAAGAGGTGTGGTCACTGCTTTTCTGGTCTGTGCTCTGTTCTTTACCCAGAAAGGACCCCTAATCCCCTGAAGTTCTAAGTGCTAGCACTTCCCTTGGCCCTGGAACTGTGACTAGGTCCCCTGTTCCCATGTTGCCATGAGTGCTAATGCTATTCTCTGCCTTGGAACTGCAAACAGGACTCTTACTCCCTTGTGACTGATCACAACTATTCCTCTCCACCCTGGAATTATGACCCTTTAATCTCTTTCTGACCAGTTGGCCAATCCCCTTAATGTCTCTAGACTGAGAATTCCCAAAGCTGCAGTTGTCACTGTTATAGTTTTCTCCAAGCCCCACTACTGGTGCTGCTGCCATGCTCTGAGCCAACTCCCACCTCAGAATCACAGACCTTTCCTGCCAACCTCCTAAGTTGTCGTAAGCTGGAAAAATGTCTCACTCTGACATTTTGTTTTCCCTGCTGCTCCAAAATTTGATTTGAGGCATTATTTTAAAGTTTTGTTGAGGGAAATATTGATAGAGTTCGGCTGGGTTGCTGCCTGTACTCTGCCATCTTGGCTCCACCAATAATTACTTGTTGTTTGATTACCTGAGGGCTTGTTTAGTGCTCATGGAAGAGGGAGGGGACTGTTTCCTTGGGTGCTGAGAAAACTGTTTCAGGATTATGAGTTCAGTTATAAATAATGTCCTCAATGACCAACTAACTTTCTGGTATTAGTAATATCTGGCCTTAAGTTATTGACACCCACAAGTTAATTTTGCTTAGTGGTTGGAAGAGACAGCTGAGAGCATGAGCTTTTGAATCATATGTCCAGCTCTGTGAATAACAGACTCTAGAGTCAAATGAACTTTAATGATTATTTTGTCCAATCTGCTTAATATGCAGATTAATAAACTAAGACTGGAAAAGGTAAATAATTTGCAGAGAGTAAGTAGTAGAGGTGAGATTTAAACCTTTCATTCTATTACGTTGCTTTTCTGTTACTGATATATTGTTCTAGAATCTCCCTGTAGCCTAGTATTTCCTCATTTAAACCACTTGGCATCTATTATTGCAAGGCAATAATAATAACCTTAATAATCTATTCATGATCCCAAGAGTTAATCTAGAACTTTTGATAGTGCAAGGGAAGGCAAAAACTGAACTTATTGCTTCATGCCTCAGAAAAATGACTTGCACCCATGTGCCTTTGTTTATCAACCCTTCAGATTTTGAGATGCCACAATTGGATTTTATCTGTAATGGCTCCATGGGACTTTAAGCTGCTTGGCGAAAAAATACAAAAAACATGCATGTGATGTTAAATGAGTTAAATGAAATTAAAATAATAATTGCTTGTTTTATATAACACTTTAAAATTTGCAAATCACTTTACATATGTTATATAATTTGAGCCTCACAACAATCCTGTGAAGTAGCTACTATTATTATTCCAATTTTATAGATGAGAGAACCAACGATGAAGGAAGTTAAGTGAATTGCCCAGGTAATATTGCTTGTGTGTGTCTGAGACAGCAATTGAACTCCCGTCTTCCTGATTCCAAGTCCAATATTTTATCCACTATTCCATCAAGCTGGGATCATGCTAGCCATCTCCCTTCATTAGTGTCTTTGTCCAGCTAGCCTCTTCTAGGGTAAGGAAAGGATTTTCTGGATCCTGGAGATCAGTAGAGAATTAATATATGAAATCAAGCATCTGGTCCAAGCACAATGCCTTCTCTCAAAGAACAAATGTGCATCGACTAACAAAGCCAGATATTCATGAGTTTCTATATTTAAATTAATCTAATGTTGAAATATCAAATGCCTAAAGTGTGCATAGCACTGTGGTAGTCATTATGAAAGTGTAAAACCATCTAAAATGAAGTCCCTGTTTTTAGGAAGGTTACAATCCAATGGGGGATAGTTAAGACACAAATGTAGATCACTATAATATAAAATATTGCATGACATAATTGGAGGGCAGCCAGGATGGTAAAAGGTCTTGAATTCTTGCCATTTGATGACAGGTTGAAAGAACCGATGGTATTTAATCTGTATTGGAGAAGACTTAGTAGGGGCTTGTTAGTTGTCACTCAAGTATTTGAAGTACTGTCTTATGGAATAAGGAAGAGTTATGGTCTACTTGACCCCAGAAGGTAGAACAAGAAAAAAGTGTAACAAACAAGATTTAGACTAGAAGAAGGAAATACATAATAATTAGAGTTACCCAGAAGCAAAATGAATTGTTTCAGGATGTGGTAGATTTATGCTCACTGGAGGTCTTCAAGCAAGAGCTGGATATCCACTAGCTAGGTACTTTGAAGAGGGCATTCTTGTTCAGGGACACCTTGGAAGAAATGGCCTCTGATGCCTTTTCCAACTCCGAGATTTTGTTATTTTGTGATAAGCGCACATGAGAGCTGCAAATGCTATGTGTGGTCCAAAGGAGAAAAGGCTAGACGTGATTAGGAAGGCAGTGTGGCACAGTTGGGCATAAAAAAGCATTAGCTTTGGAGTCAGAGGACATGGATTCATATTCTACCTCTAATGCTTGCTCTCTGTGTGATTTGGGCAAATCATTTAATTTCCCTGGGCCTTTGCGTCCTCATCTGCAACATGAGAAGATAGGACTAAATGGTCATTTCCAGTTTGAGATCCTTGATCCTCTGAGTAGGATCCTAGTTATGCCAACTGATGTCCAATGGTCACCAATGGGTAGGTGAGGCCAAGAGCCCTGGGATCTTGGAAGCACTACCTCATTCTCCTCCCGCCAATCTTATTTTCATCTCAGGCTACTGCAGTCATCATCCTGGGAAGCAACATCTGTAGAAATGCAACTTGGCAACTATTTCTAGGGGTACCATATTCTCCATCTCCTTAGCAGCCACAGCTACTGAAGACCCAGGGAGGAATGCCATTATCAAAATCATTGGTACTATCAAAGGTTCATCATCAGAAGAGGATATTAATTTGTTAGTGGAAATGACATTAAAATCATGCATTACTATCTGCTTTGCTGCAAGAACCCTGGGCCCTATCCATCTGAGTTGCAGCTGAAGTGTTTTTAATGTATCATCCTCCCTCATTAGAATGTGAACTCCTTGAGGGTAGGTATCATCTTGCTTTTCTATATGTATCCCCAGAGCTTAGCACAGTGCTATGAACATAGAGCTTAACAACAGGCTTTTTCATTCATTCATTCATTCATTCATTCATTCATTCATTCATTCAATCATTCATTTACTCATTCATTCATTCTTGGAAAGTTTTCAGAAGGAGGTAGTATTTCAGTAGTAATTTAGTAGGTGGACATTGGGCAGAGAGAGGAAATATAGGCAAAGGGAAAAACGTTAAGGTATAGGGACAAAGAAGAGGACTAGGGAGTGAAACATAGATTAAGTTCTGGAGCCAAAATCTAAAGCTATGAGGGAATCCTTAAGATTATATTTAGAAAAACTAGGAAAGAGGAATATAGTGCTTTAAATAATGAGGATTCTCTTCATTTAAGGAAAATAGCCCAAGACAATGTCTTTTTCTTTGATTTTTTTTGGGGGGGGGTGGCAGCTACAGGCAGCTACAACTATGTTCTCAGACAGTCTTCTACAACTCATCCCATGTCCCTTTTCTTCCCTTCCTGCCTGGCCCATCCTTGTTCTATCTGACCCCAATAATTACATTTTGAAGGCAACGAAAGTTGTAGTTAAGCTTATTTAATCCCTCCTTGCCATTAAATCATGTGTTGGTTTAAGTATTTCAAAGTCTCCTTTCTCTGGAATCGTCTAGGGCTCAGAAAGGCAATAAAGCCTAGAGCATAAAAAAAAGGAAGACAGTTTTAGCCAAAGCTTAGGGAAGAAAAGCAATTGTCAGAAGACCATCTTATCTCAAAGAATTGGAATTGTGGCCAGTGTTCATCACATTAAAACAAGGGTGAGGTTCTATCTGAGGAATGATGGATTTCACACAGACCTGGGCTTTCATTTGGCCCTTCCTAATCAGAAAAAAGGCCCCCAGCCTCCAACCCTTGGCTCACCCTAAGATAATTTATGGAAATTAGAAAACTTCCATCCTGATGATTTAAATTTATTGCTCTGCCCTAGATATAGTAAGAACAAATGCCCGTCAGAGGTCTGACACTAAGTCCCAAAAATTTCAACTTTTAAAGCACAATAACTTTTCATGGGCCCAAGAAATTTGAAAAAGTTTTCAACTAATCAGTACCCCTAGGTCTAATAACCTTTTTTTTAAGCTCAACAGACACTCTTCATGAGGTTAATTTCAAACGTTTCGGGCCAAGATCCAAATGGAATTGGCCTTTTACATAATGCTAAGTGTGGAAATCCATCAATGACTGGCTTGCTCCATCTTCCAGTAGGTCGAATGCAGTGAAAACAACACACTGGGCCTGCAATTTAATTAGCTGGAGCTTATCTCCTTTTATAAACTGTAATAGACTCACCCAATTCCAGTACCACCAAGAATTCCCTATCTTCAAGGCATTCATCAAAAAGTTACCAGTGACTGAGCAGAAGGGGCTACAGTCTATATTTATGATAATGCAGTCTTATCATGCCTGGTAGCCTGTTAAGTATTAATTGATAATCTCCAGGAAATGAATCACATTTTTAGCTATCAGCTTAGTATCAGAATATACCTCTCTTGGGCAGATCCCAAACTTGTCTTGGCAAATATGCAGAGGAAGCAAAAACTGTTGAACATCATTCAGGCACAAAATCCCCAGAAAGGACTATTTATTATAGAAGATTGGAAATGCTATTTAATTTGTTTTGTGGCCTGAAGTATGCTCTTATCTTTAAAATTTATACATTAACAGAACAAATGAAAGCCTCTATGATGTTTCTAAATTACCATCGTGGGTTTTTTTTTAAAATTATGATAATTGTTATAGAAGACAGTGTTCAGGTCAAATTCTAATTTATCGTTATAGGCTTATGGTGGTATTTTTTTAACCTTTCAGTTTCAGTAGATACATTGTTTTTCTCCATGTTTTCCCCCAGATCCTGGTCCACTGTAATGCAATGACTTCTGTCCCCATTGAAGTTCTTTAATAGATTGGGGAGCATGCATTCAGTTCATGGTCACGGAGTTTCCAAGGATCCAGGGAAAGCTACACTAGTTAGTCACAGATGCAACAACAGGAATTTAGATTTGATTGAAGGAAAAATTTCCAAACCACTAGAGCTCTCCAAAATTAGGAAGAGACGCCTTGGAAGCTTGTGAGTTCCTCCTCAGTAGAGGTCTCGGGGCAGACTGCATGACTGCTTGTTGGGGATACATTATAGCAGATTGTTTATTTTTTTTCTGGCATAACTTGGACTGCATGGTGGCTGAGCTCCCTTTCATCTCTGGAATTCAGTAATTATAGGATCCTCTTTTAGTTAGAATCCTGGATATAAGATGATTCCAGAGCAAGATGGAAAAAAAAAAACACTTTCTTCAAAGGTATTTTATATAAGAGATGGTGATTATCAACAAAAGTAAAGAAGTATAATAAGGTATAAGAGCCTTAATTAAATTTCCTTTACTTGACATTCCAGAAGGGTCAAATTATTAACATGGCCCATATTTGAACAGTTGGGTTTTTTTCTCCCCTTTTCATTTAATAACTGCCCAACATATAACCTAAAAACCAGATAACCACTTGAAATGAGTGAGAACCTGATATCAAGCTAACAAGGAACTAGTTTTTTTGTGGTTCTAAGGGCAGAAGGACTTTTCCCTAGGAAGGCATGAAAAATTCATGGTCAGATGACCAAATAACTGAAGGTTAGGCCAGTAAGGAACCTTAAAGAACATTCTCACTTCTCCTCTAAACCCAGATCTTCCAACCTGCTCCTTCAACCTTGCTATGTAACATAGGCACAACTAATCTCTCCACAGTGTTTTCACAATATAGGAGGCTGTTAACGTTTACCTTAACTTTCTCTAGACTTTTCCTTAATTAATCTAGTGGAAATCTTTAAATTTCAATGTAATGAATAGATAAATAATTTAAACATATAAGTGCTCCCAAGAGCTTGTTTCAGGAAATTAATTAGTGATTAAGAGCAATCTAAGGATTTATGGATTTTTTGAAGTGTCTAATATTATTTCATAGACACACAGAACTCTAAATGAAAAAATGCTAAGTATTTGCCCAATTTTCATGAGGTTTATATACTAGGTAAGAATAAATAAATAATTGAAGGCAAGCAAAAGAACTAGAATTTCCATCATATTCTAATCTAGGAAAATCTTTTTTTTTTTTTGGACAAAACATTACTGACATTTTATTTCACTGATTAAAAGTCTTTTCTTATATGTAGGATGATTAATTCTTGGCTCCAAGAATTTTATTTTGCTTGTTGCTTTCTAGACAGTGAATTTTTTCAGGAATCAGCAATCACATTCTCATACTGGATAATAGTATGTAAACTGAAGGGGAGAATTTATTATGTAAGATAACTCTAGGGTAAAAATACCACAATTGTTATTTTTATATCTCTATTTATGGACCAGGGAAGTACTTTAAAATGTACACTAATTTTTCCCTTAAATAATCAATGTTATTTAAGTGACCTCCCTTCAAAAACATCAACAAAATCATTTAAATTATCTTCAAGACCTAATAAAAATTCATCCAAGTCTCTTTCTAGATATGCAGTAATGTTACACCCTATCCAGCGAAGAATCTTAAGAAATGCCATCTTGAGGGTGAAAGAAAAAAAGGCATGGTTTTAGGAAAAGCTTCATTTGAGCTGTCTGAAAAACTTTGCTGAGAAATACCTTCTATTCTCTTCTTCAGAGTTGAGGGAAGATGAGAAAGGCCTGGAACAGTTGGCCAAGATGTGTTCACATTGACTGGGTCTCAGGAATTGAACTGAAGTGAAAGTGGCAACAATTTAAGATAAACACTATTGCATCAATGCTGGGTTCCACCTCTGCTAGCACTGTTATCCAAAAGGAGATCTGATTCTCTTCTGAGAGGTTATAATAGGGGAGAAAAATCAACAGCTCAAATGTGAGCTGTGTAACAATTAAGCAATTCTGGAATTTCAGCTGAGAGGAATTTAATTAAGGTGCTAATAGCTAATTAGACGCATTTAGCTTTGCTGGCAGCTGTTATTTGTTACATAAGATGTCCATGATGAAAGATTTGTATCGTTCCCCTGTATCATTTTAAATTTGAGCCAGGTTACTAGCTGCAAATACTACCCCATCAACTACTGGATCTATTTTAACCAAAGCCCAGTATCTTGAGCCTTAGGATACATAATCGTTCACATGGAAGACTTTTTAAAAAATTGTTCAAATTATCTGAATAAAGGTCTCAATACTCTTTTTCACTTTGCCAATAGAGTTATTAGTCCCTGAGTGACCAAGGCCAGAGATGGTAACTTTCTTACATACTTTAGTGTTTCCAGTGACCTGGAAGCCAAGTCTATGAAAAGGGAATTCAGGGGAACTCAAGAGAAATACAAATTTCAGTGTTAATGGGAATTCTTTGGGAATTAGAAAAGTCTAGTCAACTATAGTCACCTAAAATTCTTCTTTCCTATGTGGAGAGATGTTTCCCCAGTAAAAACTAGTTGTACCTTCTTTTTTGACTCAGGTGGTGGGTAGGGAATCTTTGACTATTTTGTAGAATTTTTTGGAAACAAAGATTAATATCAATCTACAAAAACACCCAATAATTCATTTGTGGCAATTCCTGATAAATCAAATTCTCAGATGGTTTAGACTCCTAGCAACAACCCTAAGCAATAGTTACTTCTATGAAAACCTAGTACCATCTAGATATTGTATTTTATTTACATGAAAGTGATAATAATAGATTAAGGGTTCTTAACATTTCAGGGACCCCTTTGACAGTTTGGCAAAGCCTAAGGATGACTCTTTAGAATTATGGTTTTAAATGTATAAAATGGAGTAGAAAGGAGACTGATAATATTAAAATAGTTATCAACATATTAAAATATATTATGGACCCCAGATTAAAATCTCTTAAATAGATGATACATTTTATCCTAAATCTGATCACTAATAATTTAAGATTCTCTTGTGGTTATTATCATGTGTTTTTGGAGGACTGTACAGTCAGAGAGAGACATATTTTGTTCTGCCATTTTGGGGGGGTTGGGGTAGGGTTCAGTAATTTTCCTTTGTCTTAGCCTACAGCATTCATTATACTTTCTTTCATTTTAGAGGAAACTAGTGCTTATTTTCTACATGAAATATTTTCTTCATACATGAAATAAGTTTCAAAAGAATTTTGTTCCACTTTCACCTCTCCCCAGTTGTCAAATAAATAACTCAAGAAAACAACTGTGACGGGTCCAGCTACAGCACAGATAACATGGACCTCACTTCCCATGTTGGTTATAACAAACTTCCTTTCCACTTAAAAGCATCTCAGTCTTGATAGACAGATCCACATGGAGGGGAGCTAAGTAAACATGCAGCTTTTATCCTGTAACTCTGAATTCTAAGCAGAATTTGATGCATACTCTTCAGTCAGAAGACCAGCATCTGTTCTAAGCATTTCTTAATTATCACAAATGGGATGAAACATGTGTCCTTCATTTTGACAGCAAACTTTTCTTCCCCAGGGATGAAGTATGCAAGCATCTTTTAAACTATGTTTGCCAATTTTTTTCAGCCTGTGACACACTTGTGAATGTACTCAGACCTTATTGAGAATGTCTGGTGTTGATTAGGCTTCCATCTTTAACACCACCTCCAGTGCTTTTCAACTGGTTGCCTTGTAGGCATAATTCTTGGCAATTCATCTCAACCTCCTTATGCTCTGGGCCTTCCATGCCATCCTCACATCCCTGTGGAAGGGGAGGGATGACCTAGAACCTTGTGCCCTGTCCAGCCACTGTCTTTATTGGATCCCAGTCACAGCAGTGCTGTAGGGGCCAGTATTCTTTTTATGTATCTGCAGACACTTTCTGGCTTAGGGTGGACAACAACTTGATTCAGGGCTTAAGAAAATGATCTAATAGATTAAATTTTTTAAAAAAAAAGTTTAAATCTAGAACAGTTCAAAAACAGTTAAACACTCTGTTTTTGCTTTTAAAAAATGAAAATGACATTGAAATTAATTTAATTGTCTTTTAAATTACTGTGTGTTTGAATCAATCAAAAATATTTAAAAGATTAATTTAATTTGTTTATAGCTGCCTGGTTTTTCAGTGAATGAATCTTTTTAATTGTTTTTTTTTTAACTTCAATGATTTTAAATCCCCGAATTCAACTTTTCTCTCACTTATGCAAGTACAACCTTCCAAACTACATATGTCTGCTTCCATATTAGTCTGCTCCTTTCTGCATATGGACCATATTTTTTTTTTAAATTGGGAGGGTTTATTTCATTAGCACATGGGAGTACCTTTTGGCCTGGTTCTAAAGAGAGTGCTATTCAGATTCTGATCCGTGTTACAAATAGATGAGGGTGGTCAAAAGGGATAATTGAGGAATGGTTTTAGGAAAAGCTACATTTGAGCTGTCTGGAAGACAATCACATGGAGAGACATTGACAGGTTTGTGAGAAACATGGGGATTGGGAACAGAGACAGCTGTTAAATTAATACAAACACAGGAATTTAGGTTGATCATGGGAAGATGATGGAAAAAATATTAGCTAAATATTAAGAGATATTTCCTCAGTGAGAACCATCAATACATTCCTTTTTAACTTAGTCAGATCCAGAGGATGAAATAAAGGAGAGGTTCTTAACTTGAGATCTCAGGTGGTCCATGTATAAGTTTCAGGGAATCTGTAAGTTTATTTCTTTTTCTTTCTAAATGTTTTGATAACTGTATTTCAATAAGATAGGCTTCCTTACAATTTCATGTGTAGGGTTCTGTAGACTTCACCAGACTATCAAAGCGGGTCCCCAATGCAAAAAATAAAAATAGATAGTATACCTGGATATCAGGACAACATTTGATAAAGCATATCATGATATCCATGTAGAGTAGGTGTAATAGCATAATGGATAGAATGCTGGACCAAAAGGCCAGAGTTCAATTCCCATCTTAGTCATTTGCTAGTTGCATGACCCCAAGGAAGTCATTTAAATTCTTCTGAGCCTGAATCTTCTCATCAGCAAACTGTAAATATTAAGCCAAAGTAGTTACTACAGAGCTTATTGTATAGATCATGCGATGATGCAAACAAAGTACTTTGCAGATCTTAAAATACTACCAAAGTATGAGTTAAGGGGGAGAAATTTGGATGGTATGATTACAATTAGATGGGTTCCTAACTGCTGAGAAAACTGGACCCTAAGAATGTTGATTAAGGAATCAATATTATCCTGGAAGAAGGTTTCTAGTATCACAGGATTAAAATTTTGGAGAGACCTCAGGGAACTATTGAATCCATGCTGAGCTTAAAAATAATCTTCACTAAAAAATACCTTATCAGTCATCATCCAATCTTTGAAGATTTCTTTTGAAAAGAAAACCAATTCCTTCCAAGGTAGTCCATTCCGATTTTGGGTAGTTCAGTTGCTAAGAGAGAGGCAACTTGCATAGAGGTTAGAAAGTTAGCCTCAGTGAGACTTGTATTCAAATCTTGACTCTTACACATACTTGCTATGTGACCCAGGGTAAGTCACTTAACCTCACAATGTTCTAGGCATCTCTATAAGACTTTAGATGCCAATCTACATTAGTAAAGATTTCCTCATCCAGGTATTTCCTACATCAACGAATTTATAGGTATATAGTCCTTGTCCTAATTGGTAGAAAGTTTTTTTTTTTCTTTCCTTGTATTTAGCTTAAATCTTTCTATATCTTACACATAGCTAGTTTTGCCTCCTTGGGCAAAAAAATAAAATCTAATTCCTCTCCTCTGTGTTAATCATTCAAATACTTGAAGAGAGCTATTGTGTCCACCCTGTCTTCTCCTCTCCAGTCTAAACATCCCTAGTTCCTTCATCATTCTGGTTTCTCTCCTCTTCCGTTTATCGATGACCTTCTTAAAATATGATACCCGGATATATGTGGTTTGATGTACTAGAAGTCTATGTCTTTCTCAATGCAAACTAAAACCATATTAACCTTTTTGGGTGGGCTGTTATACTGTCAATACTTTGGACTCTCAGCTTGTAGAATCCCCTAGATCTTTTTCACTTCACATGTTGTCTAGCCATACTTCCCCAATCTTATACTTTTAAAGCTGATTTTTCAAAGACAAGCATAAGACTTTATATTTATCTCTATTATATATAATTTTTATATATAATATAATCATTTGTCTCATATATACATATATGTATGTGTATATATACATATATGTGTGTATATATATGTTGTTTAGTAATTTTCTATCATGTCCAACCCTTCATGACCCCATTTGGGGTTTTCTAGGCAAAGATATTGGAGTGGCTTGTCATTTCCTTCTCCAGTTCATTTTTACAGATAAGGAAACTGAGACAAACAGGGTTAAGCGACTTGCTCAGGGTCACACAACTAGTAAGTGTCTGAGGCTAGATTTGAACTCAAGAAGATCAGTCTTTGTGATTTCAAGTCCAGCACTCTATCCACTGTACTATCCAGCTGTGTATATGTATATGTATGTGCATGTGTATGTGTATATGCACATACGTATATATATGTATATGCATATATGCATGTGTACATATATTATATATAGTAGATATAGATATCATATGTGTATTATATAACATACACATATATGTTCATAGTGTATATACATATATGTGTGCAGATATCTACATATATACACACATATACACATATATGTATGTATATAAGATTTTATTCTGTCAAATCTTTTGAGATCCTCAAACTGACATGCATTCAAGTAGCTGTCATTCCCAACTTTGTATTATCTGTAAATGTGATAATCACATGAGTTATTATGCCTTCATCTTGGTGATTTTATATGTATATATATAATATATATATATATATATATATATACACATACACACACACACACACACACACACACACACACATATATATATATGTATATAAATAGCATGGGGTGAAGAATAGATCTCTTGGGCATTCTACCGATACCTTCCTCCAATTTGATAGTAAGTCATTAATGATTACTTTTTGGATTCTTTCTATCAATCATTTTTGAATCTACCTAACTGATTTTAGTAAGCTTGCACTTCTATCTTATCCACAAGGATATCATGAATGATTTTTTCAGATGCATGACTGATTTAGTAAACCACACTGAATTCCCTTTACCTAAAAATTTAGTAACTGTCATAAAAGGAAATTAAGTTTGTATGGCAGTCCCTGCTCTTGATGAAGCTGTGCTTGCTCTCAGTGATCCCCACTTCCATTGATAGATGTGTATATACTATTTTTAAAAATAATATATTTTGGAAATTTCTAAGTAATAAAAATCAAATTCACTAGCTGATTGTGGCTCAATTTACCCTTTTTCTGTCCTTTGGCAACTCCTTCATTTTTTATGATCTTTCAGAAATCACTGTCCAAGTGTACTGGCTCCTTTAGTACCCTGTCATACAGTTCTGAGCCTGGTTACAGGGATTCATTGAGGGCAATTATGTATTTGCTTATCTCATCACATAGCTTTTGACCCAAGTTGCTATTAATTATTTTTTATTCTGCTCCTTTCAGTCTAAAGTTCATTCTCTTTGGTAGAAAAAAGAATAGCAACATAAGAGATGAGCATTTCTACCTTGACTTCATTATTGATTATTTTCTTCCTATCTCTTCTGAGCAGCCCCACTCATATTCCTGTTTTGATTCCCCTCCTTTTCCTAATATAGATTTTTAAAATCACCAAATCCTTTTTGTTGTTCTTAACACTCATAAATAGCTGAAGCTTATTCTAAACTTTTGTTGTTCCAGGACTGGTAACTTATTTTGGATTAGTCTCCATTAAGGGCCCTTACTTTCATCTAGAGAATGTATTTTGAAAATCTAAGTTGGAAAATCTTCAAGTAAGATGGTTGAGTATAAGAGGTCATATCTAAACCAAAGTCCTCTTCATCACATCGAAATAGTAAGGAATGTGCCAAATAAACTGAAAAAATGACTTAAAACAATTATAGAAAAGGAAAGAAATCTCCCAAAAGAACTCCAACTAGGAATACTATTTAAGCTTAAGCGACCAAAGAATGAATAAACAACCCAACTGAAGACCCAATAGAATGCAGTGCAAAAACAAAACAAAAAAACCCCAGAAAACAAAAAAAAGAAGAGAGTGAAAATTACTGAATGAAAAAATAATAATTAAACATTTTTTATGTGAAAAACACTGTGTTAAATGCTGGAGAAACAAGTATTAGGGCAGATAGTAAGGCACAGTAGTCCATATAACAGGGGATACAATTTGGCTGGAGGTTAGAAGGAAAGGTTGATGCAAAAACGTGTAGTAATTAGCATACTTTTGATTAATAAAACTATATTCACTTCTACTGTTAATTTCCAGTGGCAACAGCGTTGGTGAGAACTTTCTTTCTTGGGTCTTCAGAACCTGTGTGGCTTCTAATGAGACAGGTGAAGGAGCCCCTGTTGAAGATATGTCTTCATTGTATTTTCTACTAATAGCACAGTAATTGAAACATGACTTCTGAAAATGATAATGAAACAAAATAGGAACATTTGGATGTTTAGATCAGTGAGATAATTAAAGGAAGAAATTAATATATTAAAATTCTTTAAGAGTGAAAAAAAAAGACAAGCAAGAGAAGAAAGAATTTAGATCAAATGGTGGATCATAAAATCATAAATCTAGAATTGGAAGGCTCTCAAAAACCATCTACTCCCTTTTTTTACAGTTGAAGAATCTGAGGCTCTGGGAGATTAAGGGACTTCTCTAAGGCCATGTCCAGAATCAAATAATATGCTTCGATCTGCATTTAGACTCCATAATTCTTTCTCTGGATGTGGATAGCATTTTCAATCAAGAGTCTTTTGGAAATGTCTTAGATCATTGCACCACTGAAAAGGGCCAAGTCTAACCAAGTCAGTCATCACACAATATTGTTGTTACTGTGTATAATGATCTCCTGGTTCTACTCATTCCACTCAGCATCAGTTCATGCAAGTTTTTCCAGGTTTTTCTGAAATTCACTTGCTCACCATTTCTTATGGAACAATGATATTCCATTATATCCATATACCACAACTTGTTCAGCCAGTCCCCAATTGATGGGCATCCTCTCAATTTCCAATTCTTTGCCACCACAAAAAGAGCAGCTATAAATATTTTCGTACATGTGGGTCCTTTTCCCTTTTTTATGATCTCTTTGGGATATATAACTAGTAGTGTTATTACTGGGACAAAGAGTATGCACAATTTTATAGCCCTTTGGGCATGGTTCTAAATTACTATCCAGAATGGTTAGATCAGTTCACAACTGAACCAACAATGCATTAGTGTCCTAATCTTCCCATATCTTCTCCAACATGTATCACTTCTTTTTCTGTCAATCTGATAGGTGTGAGGTGGTACCTCAGAGTTGTCTTGATTTGCATTTCTCTAATCAATAGTGATTTAGAGCATTTTTTTAAAATTTAACTATAGGTAGCTTTAACTTCTTCATCTGAAAACTGCCTATTCATATCCTTTGACCATTTATCAATTGGGGAATGAATTGTATTCTTATAAATTTGACTCAGCTCACTACATGTTTGATAAATGAGGCCTTTATCAGAAACACAGGCTGTATAAACTGTTTTCCAACTTTCTGCTTTCCTTCTAATCTTGGTTGCATTGGTTTTGTTTGTGCAAAAACTTTTAAATTTAACATAATCAAAATTATCCATTTTGCATTTTATGATGTTCTCTATCTCTTATTTGGTCCTAAATTCTTCCCTTCTCTTTAGATCTGTCAGATAAACTATTCCTTGCTCTCCAAATTTGCTTATCACCCTTTAAGTCTAAAGCATACACTCATTTTGACCTAAATCATATGCCTATTTTGACAGCAGCTGGAATTTTTTTAAAAAAAGGTTATGAGTGGAGAAAAAATTTACATCATATAATTCTGAAAGTCTAACATGCAACATATATATGAAACTGACATAAATTAACACTAAAAATTATTCTGTAATAATCATTAAAGAATGTGAATGTTTTTAAAAGAAATTCAATCTATTGATAACTATATGAAAAAGTACTCCAAAAATTAATGAGAGAAATGTAAATTAAAATAACTTAAATATCACCTCACATCCTTCAAATCATCCAAAGTGATAAAAAATGGAAGTAGTCATTTTAGAAAAAGCGTGTAGTGGATTATTTCCTTAGAGTCATTATGGGAGGACAGGCACACTAATGCTCTGTTGATAGAGCTGTGAATTTCATCAATCATTCTGAAAAATAATTTGAAATTATGTGAGAAGCATTATTAAACTATGATCCCAATAGTGATCTCAGTATTGAGATCCCAAGGAGGTCAGCGACAGTATGATCCCTTTATGTATAAAAATACGTGGCATAGTGCATAAAGGGCTAAACTTGAAATAAGATAGAACTGAGTTCAAATAGACTTCACATGCTATATGACCGGGGCAAGTCATTTAATCTCTCTGGTTCTTCATCTATAAATCAGATACCCTAAAAGGACTTTTGTAAGGATCAAATGAGATCATATATACAACCACTTCACAAACCCTGAGGGTTTTATACATATTATATATTAGCATTATTATTACATTTGATAATAGGAAAATTCTGGAAATAAAATACATTTACAATACATTTAAAATACCTATACCATAATTTTTGAGACATTCATAATTGGTGAATGTCCCCAAAATTATGGTATATGAATAAAATGGAATCTTTCCTGGAAATAACAGTGAAAATGAAGAGTTCTGAGAAACAAGGAAAGGCTTATATGAAGTAATGCAGAGCAAAGAATGGAATCTGTGTCATAGCAACTTGACTGGGGGAAGGGGATGAAATATAGCTCAAACTGTTTAGGTTCTGCATCATAATATTGTGGCCCACAAAACTTGTACCAATGTATATACATTTGTGCATACACACATATGCGTGTGCGTACATATGTGTGTGTATAATATATATATATATATATATACATACACAAATCTATATATATCACAATTACATTAAAATATCATATAAACTCATGTGTTCAGCCATTACATGATTTTTGGACATCTGCCATGTGTATAGGTTTTTACTACCACAAAAAGTGCTGCTGAGAATTTTTGGTTATGTAAAGTGACATATATTTGGCATATTTACTTATGCTTGTACTTTTCTTCCCTATTAGAAAGTAAGCTCCTTCCAAATAGGGAATATATTGTGTTTTTGTTCTCATAACCTCAGTATCAAGCAAAGTGCCTGGCACATTATAGGTTCTTAATAAATGCTTGCTGATTGATTGATAGAAGGATCTTCCTGTCTTTAACTTCCTTCAGCAATAGACCAAATAGTGGGATTGCTAGGTAAAAGGAAACGAAAAGTTCATTGACTTTTCTCACATACTTCCTTATTTTTCTCTGGAATGGTCACATCATTTAACATAGCCTCAAAAATTTCATTAGTGTGCCTGTCTCTCTTGACAATGTTGACTATGTATTTTATCATCTTTGCCAATTTGTTGGGTGTGAAAGAAATCTCAGTTGCTTAAATTAATTTTTCACATATATTATTATTAAGTATTTGAGGTGTACTTATTCCTATGGTTTTTGACAGTTTTCATTTCTTCTCTTGAAAATTATTCCTATCCCTTGACCACTTTTCTAATGTGGAATGCTTTTTTGAGTCTTACTTGGGTCTTTGTGTATATGTCAATTCCATGTGTATCTTGGATATAAACTTTTATCAGAAATATTTCTTATCAAATATTTCTTTCTACTTTGGCGTATTCTTTGCTTAAGCCCCAAGCAACTTTCAAAGTAGTGAAATTCATAAGATTTTCCCCAGGAGCACACAATAGAAGAACCCAAACATAGACACATAAGTTGTCTGTGGTTTGTCCTTCATTCTTGAAGAAGACCATGAGAGCAGGGAGATGATGACATGACTTGCAATTGAATTTGCTTTGAGTGAGGGAGGGCTGTGCAAAGTAACCAGCCTCACTTTTTCCTCCAGAGCCATCCAGGTCCAGTGGTTAGATATCAATCAGAATCATGATGACTGGAGATGACCCAGGATGCAGTGGGAGACCTTTGTCTTTTTAAGCTGAGGTCTTTCAAGTTCTCAATTTGAGTGAGGCAATGCCCATTCAGTGAATAGGCTTCTTTAAGAAGTGAGTCAAGGATGGACCCTTTAACCAAAAAAAAAAAAATCAAACTTGGAGGGGAAGACCCTCAAGGTTGCTGGCCCAAAGAGAAACAGTTACTATTTACATTCACTCTGAGCCAGAAGGGCCCAAAATATAACCATTAAGCGGTGCATGGGCAGGACAGGGACCTCTTGTTGTCCAATCAATGAGATCCAGAGTGAATTGAGTTTAAGGTTTGGTCTTTAAGAAATAAATCTAGCCAGTAAACTCCAAATTATCTAGGTAGGTTTCTGCCATTAAAATTTGCCTTCCTTTGGGCAAAATGGCCTCAGATAAGGGAAGAGGAGAGGAGAGGAGAGAAGAAGAGAGGAGAGAAGAAGAGAGAAGGGTTACCCAACTAGAATTGGACATTTGGGTCCTGGGCAGCTCAGACTACTTACAGATTGTGGTTTGTCCTTCATTCTCAAAGAGGACTATGGCATTACGGAAATGATGACATGACTTGCAATTGGCTTCAATTTGAGTGAAGGAGGGCTGTGCAAAGTCACCAGCCTCACTTTCTCCTCCCAAACATATAGGAAAAAGTTACTTAGATAACTAGACTCTGAAAAGCTCCTCTGATCTGCCACAACAGAGACTCACTGACTTATCTAGTTCTTCCTCTTATCAACACATTCAGCTCTGAAATTAAAGCGTAAGGGCAATTTAAGGAATTTCATCCCCAAATCCTGCACTACTGCTTTTAGGAGTATTCTAGGAATATTTTAGATACTGGTAACCTTATTAGTTCTATTGGCATTGGAAGCTGTCTTCTTTATCTTCATCAAGTGTCTTGCTTCTTTGCATGAGGTAACTGAGTCTAGTTGCTGCATATGGACTTTAACTTACTATTAACTGCAAATATTCAAATTGCTACTTGAATTGATAATGGAGCTGAGGGCTTAGAGGAGAGGATAAATAATAAGGATACATACTCTCGGTCAGGGGTTCTTAAACCAGGGTCCATTGGCTTTCTAAAGGTCCATAGTTAGACTTCAGGGGCTCTGTGAATTTGGATGAGGAAAATACATCTTTATTTCCACTAACCTCTAATTGAAATTTAGTATTTTAAAATTTATTTTAATTTTAAATTAATTATTCTGAGAAAAGGTCCATAGGTTGCTCCAAACTACCAAATGGGTCCATGACCCAAAATGCATTAAGAAGACTTACTCTTGCTCTAAAGGGGAAGGGAGAATAGGGGAGGGGAGGAGGGAGAGAGAGAGAGAGAGAGAGAGAGAGAGAGAGAGAGAGAGAGAGAGAGAGAGAGAGAGAGAGGGAGAGAGAGAGAAAGAGAGAGAGACTGAGAGACAGAGAAAGACAGAGAGAGACAGAGACACAGAGAGGGACAGAGACACAGAGAGACACAGAAACAGACACACAGAGGGACAGAGACACAGAGAGACACAGAAACAGACACACAGAGACAGACTAAATGACAGAGACATACACAAATTGCTTAATGTGGGGAATGGAGGGAATAGAAAGAGTAAGCAATGGCACGATTGCAGTATTAGACTTCTGGTGCCATTGGAATATGAGGTCCAGTAAATTTCCAAGCTATAATCTGCCTTCAATATGGCAAAGCAGCTGCTTCATCCTATTTTCCTTAATATCCAGGTTGAAATTGATGTGGACTCTCCCTATCACCTTACTCTGAGACTATATCCCTTCGCTAATTTTCACTGAACTTTCTTTACAATTGTACAGACTGCCCATGCCATATGTTTGGTGTCTAGAAGTGAGCATAAAAATTGTGATATTACATCCTTAGTGCCAGGTATCTCTATTTATAACCATTGTACTATTTATACCTGAATTCACTGCCCTGCTTCAAACTCAGGGAGTATTTGGATATACTCCTTTTTCTTCAAGTTCAGAGGTGGCCCTGGGACCCATCCATGCACACATCCCTCTGCCATTCTTAGAACATAACTAAAAATGCTACAAAGTCATCTCAACTCTGCCTGCCACTTCTCCTTCTCCTCTGAAAGCTGAAATATTTGTCAGTATTTTGACTGATAGTTCACTTACTCCATGCTTGTGACATTCTCTTGAAAAGCACACCGAGTTAGTGGATATGTATGTTTTTGGCATCTGAACTCTCAATAAGGAAGCTATATCAAAACCAAAACTGTAGTTCTGGAGCCTGCTTTGCCCTGATACTCAACATCAGCAAAGGTAGATACATGAGGAAAGTTGCATTGTCTCATCAAAGAAGAAAATATATATGTTATTAATGATATATATATACATATAACTTTGCAAGTCATAGAGTGTTATATGTTAGATATCATTAGCTATCATTGACTAACATTATTATTATTATTATTATTATTCCCTATGAGACCTCTTATTCTAGTACCTCCCCTGGAAATTACTTTGTATTTATTTTGCATAAACTTATATATGTACTAATTACCTTTTCAGATTGATTGTAAGTTCCTTGAGGGCAGGGACTGTTTCATTTTTATCTTTGTACCCCTGGAAGGTAATAGAGTATCTGGCACATCCTAAGTACTTTATCCATGACAATTGATCGACTATTAGCTATTCAGAGTCAAAATTGTATTCAGGTGTGTTGTTTGAAGGAATGAAGGGAAGAAGAATCAAGTTATTTCCTTTCAAAAGCACTTTTCTTCTGAAGGTACCAATGGACATTGAACATATTCTTTAGAGTGAGGCAGATCAGTGCTTGTACTTAATTCCTCCTTCACCAAGCCACTTCCTAGGAGGACCTGAGGTCTTCTTTCCTTTTTTTCCTCCCCCTCTCCCCCCTTGCTCCCTCTCTTTTTTCCTTCCTTCCTTCTTTCTTTCTTTCTTTCTTTCTTTCTTTCTTTCTTTCTTTCTTTCTTTCTTTCTTTCTTTCTTTCTTTCTTTCTTTCTTTCTTTCTTTCTTTCTTTCTTCCCTGAGATCCCACAAGTTTGCTTGAAAGCAATGATTTATGCTGGAATACTCTAGTATACTGAAAGAGAGAAGACAGCTTCAAAGTGTACATTTTAAGTAAACAGTCATTGTTTATTCATCTAGTAAACTTTTGTTGATTGTTGGAGAGGCTGAGAGAAGAGAGGCACACTAATCAATTTTTGGTAGAATTACAAATTGGCTCAAACATTCAAGAAAACAATTTGGAATTATGGGAGAAAATGTGCTAAACTCTGTATAACTTCAACTGTGGAGTCCTAGTATTTGGCATATTCCTTCAGAATTTAAGAGACTGAAAGAAAAGTCCCACATTTATTAAAATACAACAACAACAACAACAACAACAAAACTTGGAAGCAAAGGGGTACCTATGGATTGAGGGATGATTGAATATATTGTAATTTATGAATATGATAGAATACTATTATACTGGAAAAATGACAAATAAGAGGAATTCTGAGAAACTTGCAGGGACTGATGCAAAGTTAAGTGAGCACAACTCAGAGAAAAAAAACACACAGTGACTAAATAATGAATGGACAGCTAGGTGGCACAGTGGATAGAGTGCCAGGCCAAGAGTTAGGAAGACCTGGGTTCAAATCTGGCCTCAGACACTTACTAACTGTGTGATCCTGGGCAAATCATGCCACCCTGTTTGTCTCGGTTTCTTCAACCGTAAAATGAGCTGGTGAAGGAAATGACAAACCTCTCTAGCATCTTTGCGAAGAAAACCCAAAATGTGGTCATGAAGAGTTGGACGTGACTGAAAACAACTAAACAACAAAAATAATAATGTAAATGAAAACTAAAAGGTAGCCAAAATCAGATTTATTGTAATTGCTGATTTTGGTTCTAGAGAAAAGCTGATGAAACATATTTCCCTCCTCTTAGTAGAGAGAAGGGGACTCTGGGTGCTATATGTTGCCTGTGCTATTAGATTTGGTTGCTATGGTGTTGATGCACTGTTTTTCTTTGTTTTAAGAGAGGGTTAAATTGGGTGGTAGGGAGGTAGCATTTTGGAAAATAACTATTATATAAAAACAAAAAAAAACTCCATAAGTGAAACATAAAAATGTGAGTGTCCAATGTGTTTTAGATACTGTGGGGAATACCAGGAAGAAGACCTGGTCCCTGCATCATAGAGCTGACATTCTAGTAGTGGTAGACAAACCATATATATGAGTAATTGCCAATCAAGGCAGTGTGTAAGAGTGCATTAGGAACAGTACAGCATGTTAAGGGTTTAGAGGAAATGGGGTTCACTTTCCATTGAAGGAGAGTCAGGGAAAGTTTCATGGAGCAGGTGATATTGTGAGTCAAGACCTTGGGGAAGTCACTTCCTTCTCTGGGCCTCAACCTTATCATCTGTAAATTGAAGGGATTTGACTATTCGACTAAGGCCCCTCCTATCTCTAAATCTTTATTCACACGATGCTTTTTGGTAAAAATGGGACAATCAGAGCTGGGGGTGGTGGTAGGGACAAATACCTGAGCAAAGATATGGAAGCGGAAGAATGCAAGAAATGATTGGGGAAAGGTAAGTTTTAGTACAATGTCCTCATCTCTTATACCTGCTTTAAGAAGCTTTCATAGAAGAGACCTAATTGCTAATTACCATTAGTAATGGTAAGAGTAGTTTTTGGATGAACATATCAATTTGTGCATAAGGAGCATGAAGGGAAAGAGTGGGAAATACAAACTAGAAAAATAGGATGGGATCAAGTTGTGAAGGAATCAAGAAATAACAAATACTGAAAAAAAAGTAGCTCAATGTACTCACAGAGTGGTTGGGGAACTGGAAAGAGTAATGATGTGGCTTGTAATGTTCATATGTCAAACCAAGATATAACCAGGCTTGTATTTCAGTTCTCGTTTTTAGTGCAGAACTCGTTGTACTTGATTCTGCTGCATGAATGAATTTCCTTATAATGATGATGATTCAAGTAGTATTTATATAGCTGTTAGAGTTTGCAAATCACTTCACAAATAAGATCTCATTTTGTCTTCCCAACTACCTTGTGAGGTAGGTGCTATTATTATCCCCATTTTATAGATGGAGAAACTGAGGCAGGAAGAGATTAAGTAACTTGCCCAGGATCACACAGCTAGGACTAGACTGAGGCCTAAGGCCATATTTGAAGTTGGTTTTCCTGATTCCAAGTCCACCAGTAAGTCTAACACTCTATCCACTGAGTCATCTCACTGCCATGGTGTGCATATATGCCATGGTGTGCGTATATATCTTTGATTCCTTTTGTGTAATATTGGGTTGACGGTCCCTGCTAGTGAAAGGTGTGTGTGTGTGGAGGGGGATAGGGAGTTGAATTGATCAGAGACAGTTGTATTAACATATCTGTTTGATTCAGAATAATTTGAACCAAAGAAACTTTTTAACCCAGGTCATTCTGGCTGCTAATCTTTCCCAATGTATGTTATGGGTGCTTGTCTTTTTGCAAACCTATAATAGCCAAGGTTTAAAAAAAAGTTCCAAGAACTTGCCCTCTACAAAAGGAGAAACTCAACTTCTGAAAATAGTTTCTTAGTTTGTTATCCTGATAAATAATTATTGACTGACAAAGATATCATCTCAGATGGAGCCAGTTAGTTCCCCCCAAATCTATGCTTTCCATGTTCAGAATGCCTGAGTTCAGAATGCCCAGGGTCAAGAGCTGATTCCTGGGATGATGAGGTTACCCAGGGAGAGGTAGGAAGGTTATGTCAGTGCAAACAAGGCTACCTTTGGTCCCTTGCTTTTTCAGCTTTGGCATTTTCTTTCAGGTTGGTGTTGCAAATAAAACCTTGACCTCAAATGTCAAGTAATTGTGTGTGGGAGCTGGAGTAGGAAAGAGAGAGTGCAGTGCTGGGGGAGATAGTTTGCTTTTTAAGTGAGTGATGCCAATAACCTGTCAAATAAAATTAAGGCTCAAAACATAAAGCTTCATATGTTACTTTGCTGGGCTTGGAGGCCATCATTCAGATGGAATACAATTGATTTTATTTTGACAGAACTCAATGAGCATTAAACCGTGAGAGTCACTATAGTGTTCAGGATTTAACAAACGTTCCCTGTAATTTGCAATTTAACTAAAACCATGTCCTGGGTTAGATTGACAGGTCTTGATTTCTTGCCCATCCTACCCTCATCTGTGGTCTTGTCTCTGCTGTTATTGCCTTCATTTCTTTATTTTTTCTCTTTTTTTTTTCTCTTTCTCTTTTCTGGTTCTCTTCTTTGCCTTCTCCCCTTTGCTTTCACTCCTCCTTTCTCTATTAATTTCTTCTCATGGTAGTGGCTAGTATTCTGGACTTGGACTGAGGAAGACCTGAGTCCAAGTCTTGTCTCTGCAGATCACAGGATCATGGAACTAGAAATGAGAGGAATCTTAGAACTCATCTAGTCTGACCTCTCTATTTTACATATGAGGAAATAAAACCAAGAACTCAAGTGAATAATCCAAGATCACACAAGTAGTAGGAGGAAAGCAGAGCCAGGATTTAAACTCAGAACCTGTGATTTCTAGTCTTATGTTCTTTCTTCTGCACCGTCCTGGGTTCAAATTTTGCTTCTGACAGTAACATGTGACACTGGCTAAGTCTTTTAACATCATTGAACTTCAGTTTCCTCACATCTGTGGTGATTATAATACTTACATTGCCTATACCAAGGCCATTGTGAAGATCAAATTAGATACTAAAATGATTTGCCAACTTAAATTTGCTATAAAATTTCAGTTATTATTAAAAAATGTGATGGAATTTTTTAAAGTTATTTTTTCACAGGGTATTATTCATCGCTGTCCCTAGTGATGGAGAACTAGCTGCTATAGAAACCAACAGTGAATGAGGATGTGTGTATCTTGGTCTTTGTGATACAGGTGGGGAAATGGGAGAATCAGACCCTGAGCTTGACACATTCCGTGTGGCCGAGGTATAAATCGTTTGCCGACTGTGAGCCAGATGACAACCATCTAAGCATCGTCACTCTGGAAGAAGCTCCATTTGTCATTGTGGAAGACATAGACCCGTTGACTGAGTCCTGTGTGCGAAATACTGTGCCGTGTCGGAAATTTGTTAAAATCAAGTAAGAGGAAAAAATCCCTATTGGGAAATACTTCAATATAATTTATTTACTATACCAAATATGGACAAATGCTATTCAGTAATGCCTATTTTGTGGATTTCAGTATAGTACAAAGAATGATAACCCTAGGAAATGTGGATTCTAGTCCTATTTCTTTTAATTAGTTCTTTACCTTCTGAACAGGATATTTCACAAAATAATGGGATCATAAACTTAGAGTTTTCCATGTGTCCTTAGAGATCATCTAGTCCAACTCCTTTGTTTTACAGATAAGGACATGTAGGGTCAGAGAACTAAAGTGACTTGTATAGGATCCCATAGCTAAGAAGTAACTGAGCTGAGATTTGAATTCATACTAGCTCTATCCTGATTCATGAAAAAATTTTCCCCTAATCCATTTGGGTTTCTGATCTCCTCTAAACAAAGTTACAAAATAAAATATAGTAAAGTACTGTTAGCGAGGTTATAATAAACAAGAAACTGCTCTTTGATTTCATTTGATCCCAAATCCAGTGTTCTTCCCATTATGTTACATGGAATTTCCCTAGTCCTCAGTTTCCCCATTTGTAAAATGACCTCTGAAGCCCCCTCTAGCTATGATCCTGATTCTATGAAGTCTTTCCCAAATCAAATATTTTATGGTTTTAATTTCCAGGTCTTTCCAACAGTAGATTATTCAGGGAATAGAACTTGACATCAGTTGAGTCTAAGAGAGAGTTCATAGTTGAAACCGTCCTGGTTAAGAATCAAGGAAGGCCCATGGTGGGAAAATTCCCCTGCAAAGAGGACCTAGGAGTATTGCATGGTGAACCAGAATTGGTAGCTAGAAACAGCAAGTGCTAAATTGTGGGGATGAACGAAGGAGTGACGTCCCAATGGCAAGAGAGGTTAAGTGCCCAATAATACTGTAGAGAGAGTGCTTCAGTTTGATGTTTTCTGGTCCTTTTAAAATGGTACCTTTTTTTCATACCCAGCCTTTCATACCTTAGCTCTTGCCACCATTGTCCATGTTATTTTCCATCAAAATATCCAGCTCTAAGCAAGGTGAGATAGTTTACTTTCTAATCAACCAATCAGCCAATTAAAAAGCATTGATTTATTAAGTGCTTACTATGAGTGATGCATATGCTAGATGCTAGGGATACAAAAAAAATCTGGACCCTTTCTTTCCATAAGGAGGGACAATATGTAGACCTATACACACTTATACACACTACATACCCAATAAAGTAAGGTAATTTGGTGTAGGAGGCACTCATAGCTAGAGGGACTCAAAAAGGCTCCACATGAATTTAGCATGTGAATTGAAACATAGAAATACCTTAAGGAGGATCATGGCATAGTGGTTTTAGGACTGGAATTGGAATTAGGAAAACTTGGGATGGAATGCCACTTCTACTTGTACTAGACGAGTGACCCTTGTCAAATCACTTATTCTCTCTGAGCCCCAGTTGCCCCATCTATAAAATTGAGATAATAACAACACTTACCTCACAGAGTTACTGTGAAGATCAAATGCAATGATGTCTATAAATTATTTTGCATATATTAAAGTGCTATAAAATATGAGCTCTATTCATTTTACATATGAAGATAATGATGTTTTGCAAGTTGAAGTGACTTGTCCAAGGTCACATAGGTTATAAGTAGCAGAGATGAGATTTGAAACATTTTAAGTTTTTAAACCTTAAATAGTCACTAAGATTTGGGGGACACCCTGTCTATTGCTGTTTCTACTACACCCTGCTCTCTCCTTCATTTCCCTGATCCTTTGTGGTGGGATTTAGTTCTCAGTTTTGCTCCTAATTTCTCTTCTTACCAACACTGGAAGACAATGGATTTTCCCCTGGAAGAATAAGCATGCCCCTTATTTTCAAAGAATCATCTAAGATAAAAAAAATCAAGTTGTGCAATGTAAGTCATTTTGGCACTGAACAGGCTGCCTCCAAAGCAAATTTACCTGCAGGAAATGTAATCAATTTAATCCTTGTTTACATTGGGGGACGAAGAGATTCCAATTGTTCTTAACACTCCTAGACAAGGCAACACTTTTGATTATCACTTGGATACCTTATAAGTAGCAAGTATCCAAATGGAAATAGCATAGCAGGCAACAATCTCCTCATCTAATGGCCAGACTGGAATTTAAACTTATTTAGCTGTTTATATTTTTGGGTAGGAAAATAATTTTTTTTCCAAAGGAAGCTCTTACCTGGTGCTCCCTCCCTCCCTTTCTTGGTACATATGTGAATAATGATCTAGTGATCTATTTAGATTTAAGAGAGTGGCAATTTGACTCTATTAATCTGAATTCTGAAATGTTTTCTCACCATATAAGACCAGACCACATTCCCTATAATTTTTTGTTACTAAAGAGCTACATTCTACCTCTCTCTCTCTCTGTCTCTCTCTCTGTCTTCCTCCCTCCCTTTCTTTCCTTCCTTCCATCCTTTTTTCTTCTTCCTTTTCTCTTTCTCTCTCTCTTTCTTTCTTTCTCTCTCTTTCTTTCTTTCTTTCTCTCTCTCTTTCTTTCTTTCTTTCTTTCTTTCTTTCTTTCTTTCTTTCTTTCT
>NW_020954610.1:52390801-52401213 GCF_900497805.2 Vombatus ursinus
TCTTTCTTTCTTTCTTTCTTTCTTTCTTTCTTTCTTTCTTTCTTTCTTTCTTTCTTTCTTTCTTTTTCTTTCCCTCCCTCCCTCTCTCCTTTCCTTCCTTCTTTCCTTTCTAGCTTCCTTCTTTCTTTCCTCTCTTCCTTCCTTCCTTCCAAAATTATGATTTCTAGGTAGTTACATGTCTAATACTGAAATGGCTACTCAATACTGGGCCTTCCAGTTTCCACTTTCCCCCCTCCCACAGCCCCCCCATTGCCAAAAGTCAAGGAAAAATCTTTATTCTATTCATTGCAAAATAAAGAGGTCATCAATACAGAAGGATCTCTTCTCACCATGGCACCCTGCAATGAAGGGTCTATTAGGGCATTGATATCTATGCTTATCCCTTAGGGGAAGCCCCTAAATTGATGCTTGGTTAAAGGACTTTATGCCTCTCTAGATATTTCCAGATCAAGGGGAATACTTTATCAGAAGCACTCATTGAAAATAGCAGCCTTTTCCCTGTATATAAAGAAGGGAAAGTGTTATAGATTTAAATTTTGCTAAAAACCAATTAACTCAGAAGCTGTCACAGGAGCAGTCTCTAGATGATCTTAACCTGCAAAGCTGATGGTAGTTATATGTCAATGCCAAGCAAAGGAAAGGAAAAGAAAAATTCATATAATACAGATCCAGTAAATACCCAAGAGATAGGAAGGAAGGAAGGGCAAAATTGGAAAAAAAAAAAAGACCGAAAGGAAAGCTTAAGGAAAGACCAGAGAGTTGCATGATACAGTAGAAAAATCAATGTAGGGATTGTTTCCTTCTCCGTATTTGTATTCCAAGTGCCTAAAACAGTGCCTAGCACTCCTTAGACATTTATTTAATGCTTATTGGTTACTGGATTGACTTAGGTTCAAATCTCATCTCTGATACTTACAACCTGTATAATCTTTGGAAATGTCACTTTGTCAGACATCATTGTCTTCATATATAAAGTGAAGAGGTTTGATGAAATAATTACAACTTGCATTTTCATAGCACTTTAGTGATTTATAGACATTTATAGACAAAATTATTTATAGACATCATTGTATTTGATCTTCACAACAACCCTGTAAGTTAAGTGCTATTGTTATCCCCATTGGGAGACAGAGAATCTGGGTTCCAATCTCATCTCTGTCACAAGACTAGAAGTAAGGAAATAGGTTCAAATTGTGACTTTGATGCTTGCTAATCATGTGTCCTTTATCAAGTCACTTCAGCTATCAGGGCCTCAGTTTCCTCATCTATAAAATGGGAGAGTTAGTCATCATCCACTCATAGACCCCAGGTTAAGAAATCCTGCCCTGGACACATAGATATTAAACGATTTATCCAAGCTTACATGGCTACTCATGGGCAGCTAGGTGGTGCAGCAGATAGAGTACTGGGCCTTGAATCAGGAAAACTCATATTTTTGAGTTCAAATCTAGCCTGAGATACTAACTAGCTATGTGTCCAAAAATTGTAGGATTTTTGACAATTATTTTCATTTCTACCAAAGAGATATTTTTGGGCATGTGGGACAAACCACACAAGCTCTAATGCCTGTCTTATGTCAGAAAACTCCAGAGGAATTTATTTAAATCTAGTATTTGCAAGAAATGGAAGAGATGTCACAGATTCCTTTAGGAAATCACTAGAAATGCACGTAGGTGCCCCTAAACCCAGCATGGACTACAAAAGTCCTGTAAGTATTAATGTAATAAGACTAGAAAGATTCAGGATTCCTGCTGAACCCAATAGACAGCTGGGGCAGAGAACTGTGAAGAGAAAAATAAAATCTTGTATTTTCTCATAGAAAATGGTGTTGATCTTGAGGCAATATTGGTGTAATCATGATCCATTCCAAGGGTCTTGTACTAGATACTTAGTAGGAGATCCAGACCCCAGTGCTTCAATCAAGTTATTAAGCTGACCTCAGGGAATTTACACTCTGGTTAAATCACATTTGATATATGAAGGAATTATTTAAGGCCTTCCAGAACCACAGGATGTTGTGAGAGACCAGAAACAGGAATGTGAATAAGGAGTTGCATTTGCTTCCAGATCAGGAGAATGTAATGTTTCTAGAAGGAAGCATCTCCTTTCTATGGAGAAGAATAATGTGCACAGAATGTTTTTTGTATTGGACAGAATAAATTAAATAGAATAATTGACTTGAGTTCAAATCTAGCCTCAGACACTTACTAGTTGTGTGACCCTGGACAAGTCATTTAGCCCCAATTGCCTGCCCCCCCCCCAAAAAAAAACAAAAAGGAAAAAGACCTTGGTTGGATATAACCTACAGAGAAAAATTTCTGAGCACAGGATTTACTTTTTATTAAGATAGTCAATTAGAATCTGGAAAAGAATCAGATTTTTACCTATTTAAATTTAATGAATTGAGGCAGTGATTCATAGCAATTAAGAAACTGACCTTTCAGTCAGGACTATCTGGGTTCAAGTCTTGCCTTTGATATATATTGGTTTTCTGCCCATAAGCAAGTCACTTAATATCCCAAGGATACCGCTCAGTTGCAAAGTGAGTGTCATTTATTTTGAGAAAAAGAGTTGCCTTGCAGGGACTTCCCTATACTAATAAAAGCACAGGTCTGTTCCAAAGAAAAGAAAAAGGGGAAAGAATTATAGCATCATCCTTAGCTAAAATTGTAAGCCAAGCTTTTTAGAAAGAAAGGGATAGGGAGAGAGAGCAGAAGAGAGAAAAAGAGTTTTATTTACATCCAACATCCTTCCTTGCTTTCCATCACCTTTAACTGGAGCAAATTGATTGGCATTGCTTCTCAAGGCAATTTATTATTAAATTTTAAGGATTCTTCATTCAGAGGAACAGAGAATGGCTCTGGAAGCATGTTGTACTTAATATAGTAATAAAGACTTTTGGAAGCAACAGTATTTCCAAAATGCATATTATTCTATGCCTTTGAAGAGGTAGAATTGAGCCAGTGGAATATATGTTGTACTGATCCCTTCTTAGTGAATGGGAAAGAGTCATTTTATTGTATATGGTAAGTTAGTCTGCAGCAATCAAGTATCTGAGACCCTGGGACCATGATGGGTTGGCCAAGTAGGTTTTTCTTTCAATGCTTCTAGTCCTAGGGTGAACATTTTGAGTAGACCTTGGTCAAATGAATAAAGTGGGGTAACTGATGCAAAGTCCCATGTCTGATAAAGATGAGGATGCCACAGATAAGATAATAATATCTTACCTTGTAATCTCTTGCTTTTAACTTCTTCACTTTTTTAAACTTATTTCACTTTTGTCATCACTTTGATCCTTGCAATAACCCTTGAAGCAAGTAAACATATTTTTAAATTCCTATTTGACAAATGAGGAAACTGAGGCATAGAGAGACCATACCAATAATGGTAGAGTTGGGACTGGTGTCAAGTTCTTCTGACTTTCCGGCTCAGTCCATTTTGACTAGACCATACTTCCTCTCTAAAACATACAGACGGTTCCATACCCATTTCTTTGACTATGCCATTGAGTCATGTTCTCGCTATGCCTGAGTATTCCTCTGTATCGTCCAGTCCTTTCTTAGTTTTTTTTGCTACTGTATTTGCACAAATGGCATTTATACAATGTGTCGTAGACCAGATTAATCCTCTCTGGCTTTAAGAGATATTATACCAGCAGCATAATGTGCGGGATAAAGGGCTCACATTAGAGTCAGAAGGACCTAGGTCCAAGTCCTGCTTCTAACCCATATTGATATTGTAACTAAGGCCAAGTTACTTAATTTCTAAGTATCCTAGGCAACTCTCTAAGGTAGGAATTCTTAATATTTTTTTAATGGGTCATGGCCTATTATGGTAGTTTGGTGAAGCCTACAGATGCCTTCTCAGAATAGTGATTTTAAATGCCTAAAAGAAAATTTATGGGATTACAAAGGAAAACAATAATATTGAAACATATTTATTAAAATGTCAAAAAGGAAAATAAAAGCAGTTCACAAACCCCAGGTTTTGAACCCCTGCTCTAAGACTAAAACTGCAGATAGTTACTAATCTACATTGATGGAGGAAAATTCTACCCTCAGAACTCCCTAGACCAATGAAATTGAAGGTTGGTATTAAAATCTTGCCTGGAACGCACTTTCTCCTCATTACCCTGTTAGAATCCTTTGCTTCCTTCAGGACTAATGTGCTTTCTAGTCCCTGAAGCCTTCCCTGATCCCTCTAGCTCAAAGTATTCTCTCTGTCCTTAAGGTTTCC
This sequence comes from Vombatus ursinus, assembly GCF_900497805.2. Taxonomy (NCBI): domain Eukaryota; kingdom Metazoa; phylum Chordata; class Mammalia; order Diprotodontia; family Vombatidae; genus Vombatus; species Vombatus ursinus. The sequence continues at coordinate 52,395,038 of NW_020954610.1, forward strand.
AGGTTCACTTTATTCAAATTTCTCTTTTCTTTTCGTTACACTTTATGTATTATGTGTGTACATGTTTTCTCTACCCTTCCCCAAAGCCCCTTTCTCCTTATAGAAAGCTGTAAGTTCTGAAAGGACAGGAAGGACCAACTGGAAGGACCAGTCTTTGAACCCTCATGGCATAGCACATTGCAAATAATCATAGTTTTAATACTTACATTTATAATAATACTTTAAGGTCCACAAAACCTTAAAATAGCCCTGTGATAGAGGTATTAGAAACTGAATAGATGTTGGTTAAATTGAATTTCATTCCTTTTATTTTTATAGCAACTCAACCAATGAGGGGACCAATGTAAAGAAATGCTGCAAGGGCTTCTGTATTGACATCCTGAAGAAGCTGTCTCGGAATGTGAAGTTCACCTATGACCTCTACCTGGTGACCAATGGGAAGCATGGGAAGAAAGTCAATAATGTGTGGAATGGAATGATTGGGGAAGTAAGTGAGGTTAGGTAAAAGCTCCTGTAAGGGAAGGTTTGGGATTTGAAATTCAAGACAATGAAAAATAAGCAGTGAGATGCTTTTCTTTTTCTTGCCCTGGCTCCAGGTGGTGTACCATCGAGCAGTCATGGCCGTGGGGTCTCTAACAATTAACGAGGAACGCTCAGAGGTGGTGGACTTTTCTGTTCCATTTGTGGAGACAGGAATCAGTGTCATGGTTTCCCGAAGTAATGGCACAGTATCTCCTTCTGCCTTTTTAGGTATGGACCCTGCTTTTTAAAATAATGCTTTGGGACTGTGATTGACCATCAGAAGAGAATCCTTGATAGGTTGCTTTGATTTTTAGGGATTGGGGGCTATTGACTGTTCTCTCAGGCCATAGATGTCTGTGATCATGTCTGTAGAGCAAAAATAGAAGCAGCTTTTATGGTGTCTGGATAATAACAATACTTCGTATTACTCCAGTTACCTGATAATGACCATCTTTTTTCACTCCTTCCTCTAGTGGATAAGAGATACAATTACACATTCAGACAATGACCTTGTGAGTTTATGGTAAAGTACAGTATTGCTTTGTAGAAGCATTACAGAAGAGATCATCTCCCCCCCCAATCCATTTGCAGCAACCAATAATTTACTCTTATGTCCTTGCATCCCTACTTCACATTTACTAGTATGATAGAAATTATTTCTTTCTCATGCAGGATAGATCACAAAAGGATAATATAGTTCCTTGTACTGTCCATGTGTTCCTTGCTTTTACCAAGAGGTATACTTTAAAAAATGTGTAAATTGAGCTATAATTTAAATATGTAGAAGAACCAGATATTTTAAGTTTTGTGCTCTTATAAAGGAAAGGATTGTTTTATAATATGAATTATCATCTTCCCCTTTTTTGTTTCATGAGTTTAAAGGTTTTTCTTTTTTTTAGGTGGGGGTGGTGTGAAAGCAAGGCATGTCTATGCTTTCTATTCCCTTATTTTCTAGGCATTGGGTCTGTGAGCCCAAGCTAATGTTTTCATCTGCAATAGCCAAAGCCATATAAGTCATAGCTGATCATTTTTTTGTTATGAGGTCAAAGAAAATGTTGTTATTTTAGCATGATGTTATCTTAAATGGTTTGCTAAGTGGAACTAGCCTAAGAGCAGTCTGAGGGAACTTTAAGGCCATGTTTCATTCTCAAGACCTTGAGATGAGACAGAATGGACTGTTCCTCCTAATTGCCTGCCTTCAAAAAAAGAGTAGAATCTTTCTTTGAGTTACTAAATGAAGACTATCAATGTAATGTTTCCAGTCTTTTGGCTGGAAACAAAGACATGAAATAGTCAAATTAAGCTCAAAGAGATAATAAAGATGTTGGGCAACCATTCAAGATTTACTAGAATCATGATTTTTTGCACATGTTTGAGTTTGGGGAATATTGAGGGAAAAGGACTGTTAGTTTCCTGCAGTTCACTAACATTAGGCAAAGTGTTTTTTGCTCAACAACCTTGGGTAAATCTGGAAAGAACCATAGAATCACCATGCTAATAATAGTAATAATAATGATAAAAACAATAAACTTATGTATAAAATATTTAGTGATTTAAGGTTTATAAGTTTCTTTATCTATGTATTGTATATTCCGTATTTACAAATATAGCCTTTTTCAGGGCTGCTAATCCACTTTTGGTATCCACCTGGCACTCAACTCTCACCTATGCATCTAAGAAGCTGTAGCATGTGTAGCAGCCACACCCTGGTAAATTCTCTTGGCAGACAGGCTAAACCAGGTTGAGGGCAACCAATGGGGCTCAAACTTATTTGTGAGTTAGGGGGATGTTTATCCCAAATATGTAAAGACTTCTCCCAGTTGAACTGGTGGATGAGAACAATATGTTCCAATGACCATGAAGGCAGTTGAAGCAGGCTCTGTGGTGCACTTAGAGCTTGGTCAGGCATTGAAGACATCAAAGTTATCCGCTGCATACTGGATCATTGCCAATTGTTTTGACTTTTGTCTGGACGTAGATGACTGGAAGAGAGAGTGAGGTTGACAATTGTGTGTATCTCTGCCTCACTTAAATCCAATTCACCCACAAATGAAGACATCGCCCTTTCATGTGATCAGCTCTCTTCAAAAATGAAAGACAAAAAACAACATTATGTATTATCTTTGATCTTAATAGACACAATGTAGTTATTATTATTCTCATTTTACAAATGAGAAAACTGAGGCAGATAAAAGTTAGGCGACTTGCCCTGGAACACACAGCTCCTAAGCATCTGAGGGAGGGTTCAAAGCCAGGTCTTTCTTATCCAAAATTCCACTTAGAGGTCAGCTATTGCAAATCTCCTTATTTAATTGATGAGGGAACTGATGCCCATTGAAGTTAATTGCTCAGAATCACATATGTAGTAAATAACAAGGCTGGGATTCAAACCCAAATGTGTGATTCCAAACACAGTCCACTTTCCATTGCACAACATTGCCTCTCTTCAAACACTTCAATTTTCTTCCTTCCCTTATACAGAGCATTAGCTTTAGGCAAGGCATAATCTGCTTCCTTTTCTTGAGTGAAATGTTGACTAGCAGAATTACAAGTGTGACTCTCCTCATGGAAACCAAAGGAATTACTGTTTTCATTTTCAGTAATCTATTAAGCTTTTGAAATCTATTCCAGTTACTGGATTTTGCTCAATATTCATTATTCCAGTGGTGTAATCTCTCTCTGTGGAAGACAGACCTTGAGAAGTGCCCAGTCACTCATGGTGTTTCTTTCTCCTGAATTTTAAAGTGGAAAAAAGATTTCTCTGTTTTAAATGAGAGGCCTTTCTTCTTCTATGAAAATAGAAAAATATTGAAAACAAGTCCCCAGACCAAGCCATTGTGGAATCAATAGTGAAAGGAGGGTTCTTTTATTGTTTTGTTTTTTTAATGATTCCTATCAATTATTCTCAGTTTTCATTAGGCCTTTGGAAGGAATTCAAGAAGGTGGGCCAGGGTCTGAGAAGTCCAAATGGGACATGCAGATAAATAAGCACTATCTATAGATTCATTGGATTATCAGATCATAGAATATTAAGATCATAGATCTACAGATGGAAAGGGGGACTGTGGCTATCTAGTTCAACACTCATTTTGAGGATAGGAAAAGTGAGAAAGATTAAGTGACTTGGCTGAGGTCAGAGAGGTAATAAGCCTCAGAGAGAGCATTTAGATGTAGGTCCTCTGATCCGTCTTGCTGAATTGTCCACTGTTTTTCTTCTATTCTCATAGCCAACAAGATACTACTTTTCAGTCTTTGCTTATTGAAATTCACTTTCCTCAAGTGAGAAGTGAAATAAATCTCAGCTGGCTTTTCTCATAAAAAAAGAATCAACAGTTTTGAACCTTGGCCCAACCTTCTTGCCCTGTTTATTAACTTTCCAGGAATGGTAACACATTACCATCAGAATGATGACCAAAATTCTGGCTTTGGACATTTGATTAAATTTATCAAAAACATACTTTTTACACTTTTCTTTTGTATCTTAAAAATACCTAGAAGGATGTTTCCCTTCAGGCTTTTTTACCCAACGTACCTAATATTATTTTTCTGGTCAGTAAATCGCACCCTTCTTCTACTTGCTATGTACCACCCTTATTAAGGATCATTATCTCCAGGTTTTGAATCTTGTAATGAAATGTGTCAGACTGTATTTTCCCATTCACTGGTGCAGTCATCTGGAAGAGCTGAATCATTCAGAATCTGATTACATTTTTCCTCATTATTTTCTCTGTTTTCCTACCCATTCCTACTTAAAAAAAGAAAAAAAAAACCTTTTACCAGTTCACTTCCTAAACCTTCACAAATAAAGTCACTCAGTTCACTAGAAAAGTTTAACCAAAGCTTCTCAAAATACTGGATTGGTGTCTCTGGTGACATTTCCAATTTTTTAAAAAAAGTTCCAAAAGTTTTGTCCCCAGGTTTCAGTAATAATGAGTCAAAGTATCTACCAGGGTCTGAATATCTTTCTCATATTAGGAGAGTTGAGGTGTGACCACACTTCTGGACCAGTAGAGAGCCATTTCAGGTCTCTCATCAGTAATCCTTTCAGTGTTCTTTCTGGGCTGTGACTATTTTCTCCCATCAGCAAGTGGGACAAGGCAGATGATTTTTTAAACCATTTTCTTAACATATTTCTTTTGTTCTGCAAGACAGCCATTGCTCCTAGCTTGTGGTGTCATAACTTTATTCAAATCTCTTTAGCTTTCTTTTGCCTTCTATCGGTCACTCATAATTCAAGGGTCAAATCCCATCACTTAACAAATGAATAATTTTAGCTGAGAGATGTTTCTAGGTCAGCAATTGGGGATTTAGGCTGAGTCTTCAACCTGCGGAAGAGATACAGGAGTGGCATGTGTAATAGGGATACTGAGGTAGGGCAACCCTATGGATAACAACAAATAGGGAAGAAGAAAGAGGAATTCAGGATTTAGAGCAGATCGATCTCCTCTTTTCTTTTGTCTGATGCAAGATTATAGATAAACCACTGAAATGGGGGGAAGTAGGTGAGAGAAGGATATTCTTTCCTATAGGTCTATAAAGAATATATTGTTTTACCCTGTCAAGGACATCTGGGGAGAATAGGACTACAAGAAAAGGTTTTGTTTATTTGTTTGGTTTTCTTTTTCACCTGGAGACATTCTAGTCCTTTTGGGACCCAGGAATACACAACTAACTGAATGAATTCTGACTTTACTGTGTCCCAGGAGCATTTCTGTGCCTCAAAGCTCTATCATGTCACTCTGGTGCCTGACTTGGAGATTTACCTCCATTTCTCCAGTCTAAAATTCAAAGCATTTTTTAAACTTCTAATTATGCTTTTATTTCTTCTTGCCTAATCCTTCTCCTGACCAAATTGTTATAGTTTCAGGAATATAATATTGTTTATTGCTCAAGCTAACTGCATTGCTCTCTGCTGCCCTTTTCACTCATTAGCCTTAACGAAGACAAATTTCAGTTGCAGCCTCATAGGACTCATGGAGATTTTCCTTTGTTACTTGAAGTTTTCTTACCTGTTAGTCTAGCTCTGTTTTCCCACTCATGCAGAAAGCCTACTCTAGTGTCATTCCTCCTTGGGACCTCAAACCAACCAGCCAATGCCCTTTGAAATACTTTGGGCTTCTTATTAACTTATTGCATATTGTGTACAGTAAACTGGGATTGGGAATAACCTTTAGTTATATGTGGTTTTCATTGAGTTTCATGAAATGTTAACCTGGTAGCAGACTGTAAGAATACATTTTTCTTTATGATGCTATGGGTATGATCAAAACAAAAAGGAAAAGATCCAAGATAATTAGAGATTTGACTGTTCCTCCTCTTCACCTTCCCCTACCTTTTCTTTTTCTCCTTTTCCAACAGAAAATATTTGCTTGTGATGGTTGCTTTTTTGATCAATTAATCAACCAATAAGCAATAACAACCTACTGTCTTAGACATTAGTCTCTGGAGGTATAAATATAATGAATGAAACAATGCTTGCTGGTGAGGAACTTTGAATGAGAAGAAACACCAAGGACACATGCACATATATTACACATTTATGTATTTTATGTATATACATATTATGTATGCATATATACATACATATACTCACACACATATATATGGGGAGGGAGAGAGAGAGAGAGAGAGAGAGAGAGAGAGAGAGAGAGAGA
>NW_020954610.1:52401223-52401921 GCF_900497805.2 Vombatus ursinus
GAGAGAGAGAGAGAGAGAGAGAGAGAGAGAGAGAGAGAGAGAAAGAGAGAGAAACTAAATTATTTTCATTGAGCTCCCAAATATGGACCCTAGTAGAACAAGTTTTCAATGATTTCATGTTTTTCCATGCTGCTGATAGCACAATTTTATACAACTGGTTGTCATATCCTCAACCAAGTTGAAGACAAGTTTTCATTTCACTTAATCTGTAGTATCTCATTGTATTCCAGAGCATGTATGTATTTAGACTTCTCTTTATTTGTTCGTCCTTTTGAGTTAAAATAGCTACCAACCCAACAGTTTTGTTCTTGCATAACTTAGAAATGAATAGATGAAAGCATTTTAAGGGAAAGTGCCATTCAGTTACATATCTACACAAGCTGTATACCAAATATATGAGATTTCTCTCTTGAATTGTAGTGCAAATGGTATATGCATAAGGGACTCCATTCAGTTGTATTTAAATCAGTCTGTATCCAGCAACAGAAAAAAAATGTTAAAAATATAACAGTATATAAGGAATAGATTTTACTCTTTCTGAGATAGTTTGAACATAAGAGTTTCTAGAGATAAAGGGTAGCTTTAATAAGATGAGCTTTCAAGTTCCCCTCTCTAACACTTAAACTTATAAAACGGCTCATTCCCATATTCTCTCTCTCTCTCTCTCTCTCTCTCTCTCTCTCTCTCTCTCTCTCTCT
>NW_020954610.1:52401931-52447149 GCF_900497805.2 Vombatus ursinus
TGTCTCTCTCTCTCGCACGCACACACACACACACACACACACACACACACACACACATACACACACAGAGCCTTCTAGAATTTTAGTATAATCAGCTGGGTTTTGTTCTTTGCATCTCTTTTGTTGCAGAGCCTTTTAGCGCTTCTGTGTGGGTGATGATGTTCGTGATGCTCCTCATTGTGTCTGCCATGGCTGTTTTCATATTTGAATACTTCAGTCCAGTTGGCTATAACAGGAGCTTAGCCAGAGGAAAAGGTAAGCATTCAGTTTTGACTAAACCAACTATCTATTCAGCATTCAGCATCCTTTCTCCCTTTTCTTTTGCTGAGCTTTGTACATGGGATTAAAATGGAGTGTGGAATACTTAATGAGTGCTATTTCATTAGCCTTTAGCAAACTCTTTTTTTTCTTGTTAGAGAACACATTCCCCTCAAAGAACCAAGGAGCATCAATTGACACAGTGTATTTTTTTATCCATAAAGTCAAAGAAAATAGAGATAGAAAGATAAAATTTTTATTTTGAAGTAAAATTATAACAATTTTTTTTGCATTTATTGATACACCTGGTCCATTTAGTATTCAGGAACCATTGATCAAATAGCGCAGGATTTTTTAAAAATGACTTTTTGTTTGTTTGTTTTGGTCTTTTTGAAAGCTAGATCTCTCTATCTCACCCAAGCTAACAATGCGGTTGTCATTCATGGGCCCATTCTCTCTGCTGATAAGCACAGAAACTTTGACCTGCTCTGTTTCCAGTCTTGGCTATTTTTCTCCTTAGGCAGCCTGATCCTAGAGGCTCCCTGTATTGATGCCAGACTTAGTGCAGACCTGATCATCTCTAGCTCTACTTCAGCTCAGACTTCCCATGCTCAATCAATCCACAGCCTTTCCAGAAGCAGGGATTACAAGTCTATAACTTTAAAGGAAGAGAGGAAATATACATATAGACATGCACACACATATCCACATACATGTTGTATACATGTATATATATATAATGTGTGTATATATTATGATATGCCATATATATGTGAATATCTATCTCCATCCAAATGCATATATCTGTACACATATATGTATATGTATCAGTGCTGATATTGATATATATGAAAAAAGGCACCAAATAGTACATATAATCAGTTCCCTGAAGTCACATTATTTGAATTCACACTGCATATTTCTATTGGACTGAAACTAATTACCACACTTTATATAATTACAAATTTGAATTGTGCAGATTCAAATATATGTGGCCACCTCAGGGGATTATTTCTACTAATTATGACCTAGTTGCATATACATACCTACATATATACATGCATACATATATATATATATATACATGAATTTACTTAAATAGCATTAAGATTAACCTTTATTTTTTAAAAATATTTTTCCCTTTATGAAATGAAGACATAAATTGGTTTTCGTACAAAATGGACAAAGAATTGAAAAGCCTTAAAATGTGCTTTTAGATTTCCCTCCCAATATGTTTTGGTATTTTTTTTTTTCTATTTGTACTTAAATCTTTTGGCAGGGAACATTTTAGTCTCCTAAAAGGAACGTGAAGTTACCAGACAGATCAGGACTGAAAGACAAGAAGTTGTGTGATGTGTGGCTTGTTTCTTTATGATTCACTATTGAAATGAATTCTAATTGTGCAATGTCAGAACTGACTTCCCTCGCTCTGTTTTTTAATGTCCCCATCTGGAAAACATTTTACCGTCATTTAATTCCTACATCATATGCACTCTATATTTGAGTGTGATGGATGGAAATAGCCAGGAATACTTGGATTAACATGCCAAATATTGGCCCAGCTGAATTTCATGAAGCTTATATGAAAGTGTGTTAGACGAATGATGAAGCAGCTTCTCAGAAAGATTTTTGTAAGGAGCTCTTGAGTTCATTAAGAAGATCGGTTCCCCAAAATGAAAATCAAATCCATCGTTAAAACAGGTCATAACATCACTTCCCATTCAAGCCTAGATGTTGCATACCCAATTTCCATTTACATTGGAAAGACAGAAGGACAAAATCCACTCTGATAGAAATATATGAAGAATATTACTTTTAAGAGTAGGGAATGTAGTCTATAATGAAGGCAGGAAGCCTATTTCTTCTCACCTGCTTTATAATATTTGACTCCTAAACCATATATCTACTTTCAGCCCCTCCTTGATTCAGGTTATCCTTCCTGTTACACAACCTCGATCCTGTCACTTCCCTACCTAGAAATCTTCAGTGGCTTCCCATTGCCTACAGATTAAAACAGAAGTCCTCTAGTGTGGCATTTAAGGTCCTTTACAATTTCTCTCCAACCCACCTTCTAGCCTTGTGCCTCATTATTGTCCTTCATATGTTTTATAAGTCAAGGTCTACTTGCCCATCTCATTCATTCTTTCCTCAATGCCTTTTGTTCACAGAATTCCCTGAAACTAGAATACCTTTGGCCATACATACCTGACAGCAGAGATCCTTCAAGGCCTACTTTGAATTCTATATCTTCTTTTAAAACTCCCCTCATTCTACCATTGAAGACTAATCTTGTCTTCCTTTGAATTCTTATGAAATTTTATTTGTACCTATCTTAAACGCTTGTTCATAAACATTTAATTCAACACTCTCTGCCAGGAAATGTGGGGCACCGGGTATTCAAAGGGTGGAAATGAAGTAGTCTCTGCCCTCAAGGATCTTATATTCTACAGAGACTGCATATTTTACTCATTATTATGGCCATTTATGTTTATAGCAAATTCTTCTACCAGTCTGTTAGTTTCTTAAGGTCAAGAACCATGTCTTGTATTCTCCCACCCCCCAAACCCTTCTTCCTAGACACCTAAAACATAGCCTTTCACAAAAAAAGGACCATAGGAAACTGGTAAATGGATTCCAGATGCTGGCTCCATTGTTAACCTTTCATACAGGGATTCTTAATCTTATGTTTGGGGTGTGTGTGTGTGTGTGTGTGTGTGTGTGTGTGAGTGAGTGTATGATGGAGATCTGTAGCCATCTGATAAGGCTTATGTAACTCAGAATATTTTTTTTTATTAATTGAAAGAAATGCTAAATTGCAGTTAGATATTTGTGTAATTGTAATTGCTTTTTCCATTCGGGTTTGTGAGATCCAGGTGAAGAATCTTTGTTTTAATGTCACTTGTTAATATAGTATTGTCTTTAGCAGAAAAATTGACCCATAATTTTCCTACAAAATTTTGAAAGATTCTCATGATGTATTTTCTTTTTCCAAATAACTTTCAGCTCCCCACGGGCCTTCTTTTACAATTGGAAAAGCTGTATGGTTGCTCTGGGGCCTAGTCTTCAATAATTCTGTGCCTGTTCAGAACCCGAAAGGGACCACCAGCAAAATCATGGTGTCTGTTTGGGCCTTCTTTGCGGTCATATTCCTGGCCAGTTACACTGCCAACCTGGCTGCCTTCATGATTCAAGAGGAATTTGTTGACCAGGTGACTGGCCTAAGTGATAAAAAGGTAGGTGGTCTCTGGTGGATGTGTTTTGTCACTGGTCCTTTCTGTATGACTTAATCTAACAAGATGACTGTTTCTGCTGCTGCAAAATGAATGTACTGAAATATGAGTAAGTTATGTGAGTGCCACATAACTATCTGGACCTGCCAAATACAATGCTATTGTTGTTTTTTACCTGGATAAGAAGATCTCATGGGTTGAGATCTTCTAAGATAAATGCCATCCTTCCCCTCATCTCCCTCATTCAAAGACAATTTCCAATTAGAGTAACAATAATCCAATGCAACATTTACATAGGGCTTTAAGGTTTGCAAAGAACACACACATACACACATTATTTCATTTGATTCTCACAACAAACCTGTGAAGTAGGTGCTACTACCCCTGTTTTACAGATGAAGAAATTGATGTTAAAAGAGGTTTTGATTTGACCATAGACATACAGCTAATTAAGGTCTAAGGCAGGATTTGAACTCAGATCTTCCTTTAGGCCGGTGCTCTAACGACTGGGAAGCCCAGCTGTCCAGTACTTCCTGAGATCTATATAAGCTGTTCAGTGATGATGCTTCATGGATATTATACCTGGTAGTGGGTATAATATCCACTACAGGTTGGATGATGATATTTTACCCCTTGAATGGCAGTGTGCATAGTGAAAAAAAAAAAACAAAAAAATATCCATCAGACTAGGAAAAAAAGAGATTTGGGTTGTAACAACAACAATAATGATAGCTAATATTTATTTAGCACTTACTATGCCCCAAGCACTGTGCTAAATGCTTTACAATTATTATTTCACTTGATCCCTCACAACTACACTGGAAAGTGGATGCTATTAGTGTCCCTATTTTACGGATGAGGTAAGTAAGACTGAGAAATGTTAAGTGACTTGCTCAGAGTCACACATCTAGTAAGTGTCTGAGGCAGAATTTAAACTCAGATCTTCCAGACTCCAAACCCATTGCTCCATCTACTTGTGCCACATTGCTGTAATTATAGTTAGAGTTCCATCATTAAATAGCTATGTGACCTTGGCCCAATCACTTTCCCTTTCTTGACCTCATTTCTCTCATCTATGAAACAAGGGAGTGGGATTCAGTGAACACTAAGGTTCTTTTGGGTTGTCTCCTCTTTATCTTTAAATCTATCCAAATCTACACATCTAGCTCTTTCCTAAACAAAACCCTCATATTTGGGCAAAAGAAAAAAGTAGGTTGTGTTTACCACAAAATCCTCAAGTTGCACCAGGAAACTCCTCCTTGGACATTGACTCTAGAAGCTTGGGCAAATCATTAGCCTTGTTCGCTAAGCTGCAATTTCTGTGTATTCAAAGTGAGCATGAAAACACCTGTTTGAGGGCTCATCAAACTGAAATGTAATGAGGGTAGAGGAAGAGCTTATGAAGTTTTAAGTGGCTATTCAGAAGTGTTCATGCAAAGGAAGAAAAGAGGAAAATGAGGCTGCCACATTTTTGAATTTTAGGCTTGGGACACAAAAATGAACTTGCTGTATGCTCATCAACTTCATAGCTTTAGGATTGCCAATGTCTGCAGTCACATTGTGTATGGATCATTTGGTCTCTTCACAAAATCTTACTAGTCTTGCAGAATTCCTCTTTGCCATTGATGTATGCCTCATTTACATGATGCCTCATTTACATGAATCAGCAAAGGTCTTGATAGAAAGGCAGTCATTAGTCAGCAATACTTACCACTGCTCACACATTGAACAAAGTCCTAAAATAGGGTGCCATGAGGTTACAGGGAAAGGGAGGGAGACCTCAAACTCTAAAGAGAAGACAAGAGACTGGAACTGGAGGTACACATTTGGTAAGCACCTGCATAGTCATGGCAACTGAAGGCATAGGAGCAGGTTTCTTTAAGTGAGTATGAAGAAAAGAACAGAAGATTAAGAATTGAGCCTTGCAAGATGTTTATGAAGAGGATACAGAAAGTGAATGAATAGAGAAGACAATTATTCCATTATGACAACAGTGTCATGTGATATAAAGAGAAAATTTCAGGAAGAAAGCATTAAAGACTGATTGTTTGAAAAATAGAAGGGATGTATATTATATATACACATACACATATACATATATACACAACCATAGATGTATATATGCACACTGCATATATATGACATATGTATGCTATTTAACTCTCAACTCTCTCCCTCCCTGTTCCTCTGTCTCTCTGTCTGTCTCTTTGTCTCTCTCTGTCTCTCTGTCTCTCTCTCTTTCTCTTGTCCTTAATATTTATTACCCAAGTCAAAAGAAAATGCTTTGGAATTCAGGTATAAGATATGTTATAGCTTGTGAGAGAACTAATTAGAACCCATAATAGCTTGACTGTCCTGCTGTGACTTAAAAACACTTAACAATGCTTGCTATGTCCTCATGAGATACAGATCCACTTCAGCACTCAGAGGTGATATAAGAAAGTAGATAGATCTTTTAATTAAATGTGTGATACCATTAAATAAGCAATGGAATCCATAGAGTAAATAAGTTGAGTGCTCCTCTAAGTTTAATAGTGGAGGTACTGAGAAGGCCTGTGAAATAAAAATCTATATTGAATCAATTAATTTTAATTCTATATATAAGTGGTTTCCTCAGTGAATACCTGTGGGAAAAAATCACGTTTTCCGTCTATTTAAATCACACAAAGAGTCTTTTATAAGTTTTTTTCAATTGGATAAATAGTTGTAATTAAAAAAAAAAACTTCCATTCAAGTATAGTGCCTCACCATGGTGTGGAGGTAACTCTGGCAAATGAGTTTCTTCATCTGTCCTCCAGGACTGAGATTGTTTATTGCGATTATTCAGAGTTCAGTTACTCTTTCCCCACGAAATACATTTTATTCCTGTCTTTGGTTTTCATATCAACTATAAGTCCCAAAATATCTTTCTACACTACCCTTCTTAGAGATTCTTCTTTTGAGAGAGACAGAGACAGAGACAGAGAGACACAGAGAGAGACAGAGAAAGACAGAGAGACAGAGACAGTTAGTTAGTTCAACAAATCTAACCTAACCAACACATTGAAAAAGTTTAACATCATTCTGTGTTGCTCTATACCTGCCATATCCAAAAATAATCCTCCACCTCTGCAAAAAAAGTGGAGACATATTGTGGGGTGGGGTAGAGGAAGTGCCTTCTCATATTTCTTCCTTTGGACCAGGTTTATCATTCTAATTTTCCAGCCTTCCATTTTGATTCCATTCCTCTTCCATTGTTGTAATCATTATGTATAGTATTTTTCATGGTTCTACTTATTTCATTTTTGTTTCTGTTCATAACAATCTTCCCATGCCACTCTGTATTTTTTCTTCCAACAGAATAATATTCAGTTACATTTATGTAACAACTAGTTTAGCCATTTCCCCAATTAATGCATATCTACTTTGTTTCCTGTTCTTTGTTACTATAAAAAAGTGCTGCTATAAATATATCAGTTAATATAGAACTTTTCTTTTTTGTCATTGAATTCCTTGGGGTAGCAGTGGGATCTGTGAGTCAGAGGTATGGCATTTTATTTATTTTGCTCTATAAAAAAATCAGATTCTCAATTTTGGTCTCTCTGTGCCTCTCAAGAATGAAAGAATGGGTAGAAATCCTAGGGAGGTGAGCGCTCCAGAAATATGTGCAGTCATTCCTATTAAATTCCTAACTAATACGAATAGCAGACAGATGGGTAATTTGAATAAGTGTGTAGTATAAATCTTTTGCAGAGAGGAGTGGAAAGGTCTTCTAGCCAATCACACATTACTTATAAGAATTTCTTACACCTATATCCTGGCCGGTTTTATTTAAAAAAAAATACCATCTTTTGTCTTTTATACATAATTCATTCCATTAACATTGTGATTCATTTATATTCCTATAGATTTTCTTTCAGAGCCTTTTACCTTTCAGATAAATATTGTGAGGCAAAAGACAGAGTTCTGAATCTGCTAGAATGTGTCCCAGTGCCTGGCAAAGTAGCCCAACATAAAATCTTAAAACTGGAAAGGTGCTTAGAGATCATCTAGTTCAAATTCTCATTTTACAGGGGAGGAAACTGAGGCTCAACAAGATTTGTTACCCATCAACTCCCCCACCCCCTTTCAATAAACTCCAATGGCTTTGTAAAAATAAAATCTTCTATTTGGTTTTTAAAACTCTTCATGACCAGGCCCCTTCCTACCTTTCCAATATTCTTACATTTTATTCTCCTTCATGTGCTCTGTGATACAGACATACCAGCATCCTTGCTGTCCCTTGAGCATGTTAAGTTGTCTCCTGACTCCAAGCAATTTCACTGGCTATTTTTCATGACTGAAATATTCTTTCTCCTTGTCTTCATCTCCTGGCTTACTTCACTTCCCGCAGCTTCTAGCTAAAATCCCATCTTCTCCAATTTTCTTTTTCACTAGGGACCTTTTCTCATCTCCCTCTAAGCAAATACTTTGCCTGTTTTGATGATCTCCAATTTATTGTGTCTACATAATCGTTTGCATGTTATCTCCCCTATTGGAATGTGAGATCCTTGAGAGTAGGGACTGATTTTGCCTTGTTTTTTGCATTTCCAGCATTTAGCACAATGCCTGGCATATGGTAGGTGCTTAATAAATGCTTGTAGTCTGGCTGAAATACTTTTCTTTAAGAAGTGGAAAGGGCCTAAGGGAAACCTTATGCCAGAAAGAGTCCTTTAACATCTATTTAAATAAATCCAACATATTGAAACAACAAATGTGGCTTTACATAAGAGATCAAGGCAACCATTGGCTTCCCCAACTCTGAGGATAATTAGAATTAGAATTTGGCTTAAGAGGTTTTGTGGCCAGGGGGTGATTAGGAAAATCAGGAAAATTAATCAATTAACACAGGGATACTTACAGACCACAGGGGCTACTGATTCACTGAGTCTGTCCCTTGGCTTTTTTCTACTTCGCAGACCAAAGATGATGGTAGAAGTTCAGGACTCAGAGATTAAAACTATGCCCCAGGGAGGTGATATTATCTATCCCAGAAGGAAACGTATTATTTACTTAATAGATTTTAAGATCATTTTATACTTTTTTGAATCTTGTTGTAGTGGCCTGCCATCCTAGTTTGATCATAGTTGGAAGTTGTCTTACTCTACTGCCATTTTAATAAGAGATAGAATTGATATATTAGTCTATTTAGAAGAAGTTGTGAGTATGGAAGGGGCAACTAAGTGGTGCAGTGGATAGAGTTTTAGACCTGAAGTCAGAAGAACTTCCCTTCCTGAGTTCATATCTAGCCTCAGACACCTATTAGTTTTGTGGCCCTGGGCAAGTCATTTAGCCCTGTTTCCCTCAGTTTCCTAATATGTAAAGTGAGCTGAAGAAGGTAATGGCAAACCTCTCCAGTATTTTTTTTTTAGGCAATTGGGGTTAAATGACTTGCCCAGGGTCACACAGCTAGTTAGTGACAAGTGTTTGGTAGGCCGGATTTGAACTCAGGTCCTTCTGACTTCAGGGCTGGTGCTCTATCCACTGTCCAGTATTTTTGCCAAGAAAACTCCCAATGGTGTTATGAAGATTTGGATATGACTGAAAACGACTGAACAGCAATAACAACAAGTGGGTATAGAAGAGAGTATTAAAGTATGTAATCAACAAAAAGTAAATTTTGTCACATGGCACAGTCAGTATTGAAATTAAAGTATTTATTAAGCCCTTACTGTATACTTTGAACTGTGTAAAGTGCTGGGGATATGAAGAAAGGTAAAAATAGACCCTGCTCTCCAGTAACATACATTCTAATGGGGGAGACATAATGTAAACAACTATGTGTATACAAGAACCATACAGAGTAGCTAGGAAGTAATCTAAAAGTTAAAGGCACTAACATGTGGGGGACAGAGGAAGGGAGACTAGCAAAGGCCTCCTGAGCTTAGTCTTGAAGTAAACAGAGCAAGAGGTAAGAGAACAGGGCATTCTAGGCATGGGAGCCAGCTGGTCCAAATGTAGAGAGATGGGAGATAGAGTGTCATACTTGACAGACTATAAGTAAGCCAGTGTAGCTGGATCAGAGAGTGGAGGGTAGTAAAGTGTAAGATTGGAAAGGTAAAAAGGGAACAGGTTATGAGAAGTTTTAGATGCCAAATAGAGAATCTTATGGTGATAGGAGCCACTGAAGCTCATTGAGCAAGGGGGCAGGGTAAGATGGTCAGATCAAGGCTTTAGAAAAATCTCCATGTCAGCTGAGTAGTGGGGATTGGAGTAGGGAGAAATTTGATGCAGAGAGACCATGTGGGAGACTCTTGTGATACTCTAGATGAGACTTGATGAAGGACTGAGTTAGACCTGTGAATGTGGTACTGGAGAGAAGGGGATATAGAAAAGAGATGTAAGGTGGAAACAGAAAGGGTATGTGAGCATCTTTAAGTAAATCATAAGATAATATAGTACTGTATAGATGTGTATATGTTTCCTTCAGGTGCACAGGAAGGTATGCAAATGACCACAACCCCATGAGCTCATTGTTTCAATGAAATCAATCGAGGCTTTATAGAAATAATGATAGGGGCATATAGAGACCTTATTCTGTTACCATCTTCTAGCAGGGGTCCATGAAATTGTGAGATGCTATGTAGAGGAGTAAACTATAAACTCCTCAAAGGTAGAAATTTTTTCGTCTCTGTATCCTAGCAATTTGTCCAGTGCCTGAGACAAAGTAAATCCTTAATGAATGTTTGTTGATTGAAGGATTGATTGCTTGATTGCAATAGCAATAGGTAAGAGTAACATTCTTTTTTTGGGGGGGTTGCTAGGCAATGGGGTTAATTGACTTGCCTAGGGTCACACAGCTAGTAAGTGTTATGTGTCTGAGGCCAGATTTGAACTCAGGTCCGTCTGCCTCCAGGGCTGGTGCTCTATCCACTGCACCACCTAGCTGACCCAAGAGTAGCATTCTTTTTTTTTATTAATTTATTTTGGTTTATCAATAATCACTTCCAAATGCTTTTGAGTTTAAAATTTTTCTCCCCCTTCCTTCCCACCACCCTCCCCAAGATGGCACACAATCTGATATGGGCTATACATTTACATTCATATTAAACATATTTTCACATTAGTGATGTTGTAAGTAAAAATTAAAACCAATAGGAGGAACCATCAGAAAGAGGAAACAAAACTCAACAGAAGAGAAAATAAATAGCATTTCAACTTCCATAGTTTTTTCTTTGGATGTGGATAGCCTTTTCCATCACAAGGCCTCTGGAGATGTCTTAGATCCTTGTATTGCCAGGAAGGGCTAAGTTTACCAATATTAGTCATCATATAACGTAGCTGTTATTGTGTACAATGTTCTCTTGGTTCTGCTCACTTCACTCAGCATCAAATCATACAAGTCTTTCCTGGTTTTTCTGAAGTCAGCCTGTTCATCATTTCTTATAGCACAATAGTATTCCATCACATTCATATACTACAACTTGCTCAGTCATTTCCCAATTGATAGGCATCCTCTCAATTTCCAATTCTTTGCCAGCACAAAAAGAGCTGCTATGAATATTTTTGTATATGTAGGTCCTTTTCCCGTTTGTGTGATCTCTTTGGGCTATAGCCCTAGAAGTGCTATTGTTGGGTCAAAGGGTATACACATTTCAAGAGTAGCATTCTTAAGGTGTTACATGGTCCTGGCCAAATCATATGATCTCTTCCAACCTCTTTGCCATTTTTATGCAGGTAAAATCAGGGGTTACGGGCTGAATCAAATGGCCTCTGAGATCCCTTCCTATTCTAAAATTCTGTCATTCTGTGACTGAACATCGGCTTGAAGAAAAAAGTCAGAAGTCAGTAGTTAGTCCAAGGGGTATTTGTAAAATGGAGGAGGGGACCTTGTTATTCACCTCTTTGATGGCCTACCAAATTTGGTGAGGTGGGGAAAATGCCAGTGGGTCCAAAAACTGTCTTGACTCTTTCAGTGAGGCTGTTTACGTGTTTCTGCAGATATGTAAAGCAGAGGGAAAGAAAAGAACATTTTCAAAGCTATACAGTAATTGTAGCAGATGGGGACTGGAGTGGAAAAGCACTTTGTCAAATAGGCCATCTTCAAATGTCTTGGGAGATTGGAAACGGCTGCTCCAACAACCAGATTTATGAAGAGAAGCATTACCTCGGTGCCCCAGAGGAGGCAGTTGCTGTCGAAAGGAAGTTTGGCTTGGATCTCACCCACTAGTAGTGATGAATTAGGGCACTGATTGTTGGAAAAATAAATGCAAAGAGCATTTCACTGTTGCCACACAAAGGTGAAGCTTCCAGGTGGTGTCTCTGGAACAATGAATCCCTATTTCCTGAAATTAAGATGCAACTCTTCATTAGGCAGTCACACATCTAATTTAACAGAAATTATTTTCAAAAGAAAATTTTAACTAAGCTTGAAATTGTGTCGATTTTTAAACTGAAAATGTTTAAAGTTTATTTTCATTTTTATTTCTTTTCTTTCCAGCCCAGATGCTTTGAGTGAGGCTTGCATGCCATAGTGGAATTCCTGGAAGGAATTGGTCATATCAATTAGCATCTTTATATCTCTGTTTATTCATCTATAAAATGAGGACCTTGGACTAGATTATGTCTAAGGTCCCTTGTAGCTTTAACATACTCTGATTTTATAACTTTCCTTATATAATTATCTCTACTTTATACAACTTCCCTAGAGCCTCACTTTTTCCCTGGGGGAAGCTACTATTGAGATCTTTCCTATTGGAGATTTTTTTTGTAGAGTAAGCCTGCTTTGTTCCCAACTCAGATAGATATGACTAGGTGGTCTGGGAGATAGATAGAGTGCTGAACTTGGAATCTGGAAGACCTGAGTTCCTAATCCTGCTTCAGACACTTACTAGCTGGGTAATCCTAGGCAAGTCAGTGAATTTTTCTCAGTCTTACTTTCCTCAACTGCAAAATGGGGATAATAATATTGCCTACCTTATGGTGTCATTGCGAGGATTTGATGAGATAAATTATGTAAAACACTTTTCAGACCTTAATGCGCCATATACATTCTAGGTAATCTTTATGTAAGCTAGCTTAACCAATTTTCATATTCTATAGCTAGAACTTTAAGCAGTGATGACCACCTGGGGAACTTTTTTTAGTGAAAAGGGATGGCAAGGATACAGAGGATCGTGCCACTGTAAGTGACGTTGTACCAGGAAAGTACATCAGAATCTTCACAGACCCTGGTCTCTGCATCTGCAGAGTTTGAGAGGATGAGCAGGCCCAGAAATGAGATGCTATTTAAGAGTTATTCTAGTCTTGGTGAGCCAGGTGTAGTTATAATAGGAGATACAGGGTTCTGAACTGCCAATGTCAAGAATCAGACACTGATGGGGGCAGGTGTTTCCCACCCCCTTCAACAAAAAATATTCTTTCTCATTCACTCTATACTAGTTACAGCTCTGACATCAATATTATGGGTAATCCTGTGACTTTTGTAAACAGCATATTTTGATCACCTCTTGAATCTTCATTATTGGTATTTTGAGGGTTCTTCATCTGTGGCTCTATCCATTGGTAGAAATAGGAGGTGCTTCCTCTAGGAGCCCCGTCTGTACTACCATTCATTGATTTGCATTTCGATGGGATTGGCAGGTCAGATTACTGAGCTTCTTCAAATTTTTTAATCATATTTTACTAATAAATCAATTTGATTTAGGGCAGTCTGCACCAAATCTATTCTCTTGAAGCTTTCCCCTGAAAATTCCAGAGTACATTAACTTGCTCATGTTTACTTGACTGAAGCTATGATGATTACAGATTTTTTTAAATTAGAGATAAATGTGACTTCAAAAAGGGCCTATTTTTCTGTGTGGGTTATTAGGCCTATATTTTTTGAGCACCATGGATCTTACCAAGGTGGTCCTATAGTATTCTAGGGCTTGATTTCATCAGCACAATGTCATCCCAAAATGGGAATGTTTGGAGGACCTCATCATCTACAAGGAATCCCTTCTCTCTTATGGACTTCACAGGACAACTTCCACGGAAGTTGTAAACATCTTTTTGGTACCTGTCTCCCAATTTTGTGCCTCAATTGATACTGATAATGAGATCATTGAACCGCCATCTATGTTGTCACATCAAGGAATTTTCCATGATATTTTGCATAAGACTACATGAATGAGATAAAGTGAAGAAGAATTAAGAAGCCTCTTGATGAGGGTGAAAGAGGAGAGTATAAAAGCTGGTTTGAAGCTTAACATAAATAAAAATAAAATAAAACAAAACAAAAACCTAAGATATTGCCAACTGGTCCCAACACTTCCTGGCAAATTGAGGGAGAAGAAATGGAAACAGTATCAGATTTTATGTTCTTGGGCTCAAAGATTATTGCAGATGGCACTGCAGCCATGAAATTAAAAGATGCTTGTTCCTTGAAAAACAAGCTATGGCAAATCTGGGCAGCATACTAAAAATCAGAGACATCACCTTGTTGAAAAAGATCTATATAGTCAAAGCTATGGTTTTTCCAATAGCAATATGTGGCTGTAAAAATGGACCATGAGGAAATCTAAGCATCACAGAATTGATGCTTTTGAATTATGGTACTGTAGATGACTTTTTAGAGTCCCTTGGACAGCAAGAGGTCAAATCAGCCATTACTTAAAGAAATTAATTCAGACTATTCATTGGAATGTCAAATGTTGGAGCTGAAACTTAAATACTTTGGCCGCATAATGAGAAGACGGGACTCATTGGAAAAGACCCTGATGTTGGGACAGATTGAAGGCAAAAGGAAAAGGTGACAGCAGAGGATTAAATGGATAGATAATGTCATGGAAACAATGAACATAAACTTGGACAGATTTCAAGAGATAGTGGAGGATAAAAGGGCCTTGCGTGCTAATGGTAGATGAGGTCATAAAGAGTCAAACATGACTGAACAACTGAACAACAACATACGAATGGGAGACACAAAAATGGACACTCTTGAAGACTGCATTTTGCTCTCCCAAAACGCTTTTTCGCATTTGTTGATAAACAATACATGCAGATGGATCACATATTATGTTATGTTTTATTCAGTTTTGTGAGTGCAAAAATGTAGTCTGTTATAGGAAATCATCCATAAAAATCTATCTGATCCCTTCTCATATTTTCATTAATGATTCCCTTAATGCATGTATGGATTTTTCTGATAAAGATTTTATATAGAGGAGAAAGTAGGCATATCAAGAATTGAATAAGCATTTATGTAGTGCCAACTATATAACGGTACTGTATTAAATGCTTTTTCCAAACATTATCTCATTTGATCCTCACAACAACCTTACAAGATAGGTGCTATTATTATCTTCATTTTACAGTTGAGGAAACTGAAGCAAACAGAGGTTAATTGATTTGCCCAGGATCACACAGCTAGTATGTGTCACATGTTTGGTCTGAGGCCGGATTTGAACTCAGATCCTCCTGACTTCAGGGCCAGTGCTCTATCCACTGCGTCACCTAATGATTGCATTTTCTGAAATCTAATTGTCATACAGAACATTGGCCACAGAATTATCAGAGTCAAAATGTATTTGTTCCTCTGTTGTCAATGATGAGATGAGATTACTACAGAAACACTGGCAGATGATTTATCTGACACTTGTTTTTTCTCTTTCCAAGTTCAGATTAAAAATGCTCTTGGTATCATTCTAGTTAAAATGAGTCTTCCAAGCTTCCTGTGGACTTGTTTTCCCCTCTCCTGCTTATTTTATTTATAAAATTATATTGCTTGTAATGTGCAATTATGCTGAACATTTTACAAATGAGCTCATATTCTAAATTCATTACACCTTTGGATACCAAGTCTGTCTTCTTGAGGAAGAAATCAAGTGCTTGTTGTCTGGGACAGTTTCTGAGTGTGTTGACCTCTTCACTGTTACACTTATTTTCTATTAGCCAAACATCTGTATGTAATGACAGTTATTATAATACATATATCTTTAATTTTATCCATTTCTCTTTTTTAAAGCTCCATTATTTAATTAGGTCAGCCTGGAATGTTTTTAGTTAGGATTTTCTCATCTTGATATTTTTTTCCTAATTTTTTTCTCTGTTTTAACTGAACAATGATCTGACTACACACAGACAACTGATTCTGAAATGGCCCCCACATTGGTAACTGGTCATTTTTTGTCAGATATTCTCAATTTCTTTTCTTTCTTCTTTTTCTTGTTTTTTTTTTAATTTTTTCACTATTGTTTTAGTAATGACATGTCTAAGGACAATCCCCAGGTAGTTTAAGATCAAGATTAAAATGAAATGAGCCATAGAACATCCAGCAGTTAACAAAACATTTATTTAGCCATAAAGAGGAAGGATATTCAACAAGTATCAGAGTCCAGCTGGAACTCTTTTTGACTTTTTGTACTGAAGCAACTAGGAAACCGTATCAACAGCTTTTGCTTTAGTCCTCTCATCCAATTAGATCTTCGGGACAGTTTCAATTCCTTTTAAGAAAAAGACCTAGGGGCAGCTAGATGGTGCAGTGGATAGAGCACCAGCCCTGGATTCAGGAAGACCTGAGTTCAAATCTGGCCTTAGACCCTTGACACTTACTAGCTGTGTGATCCTGGGCAAGTCACTTCACCCCATTGCCTCATAAAAAAAAAATGACCTAACCTGTATGGAGCAGAGCCTCAGTATATTTCTCCCATGTATATAACCATAGTTATGCATAGTGCCTTTTGAAAGATCTTTAAAAATTTATGGTATACATACATGTTCAAGGCTTTTGGATTACTTACAAACCTTTGGGTTCTTTCATTTCCTATTGTAAAATTGCATGTGTGTGTGTATATATATGTATATACATATATACACACATATCCATATGTACACATATGCGTATATACACATAGACATATATGTAATATATAATAAATTATATGTGTGCATATATCTTCTACCGTGTGCCAATCTGCGCACAAGTTTCAAATTATATTTTGACTAGATTTGGAGAAGCTTGTCAAATTTTTCATAGAATGTCTCTACCTACTCATTCTCCACAATAGATATTAATGTATAATCTGCCACTGTTTTAATGATGGTTTCTTATCTTTGCTCATTATGAACTTGGTAAGTTGAGATGTAAAAGCATTCCATAAAATGTTATTGATTGCTTTGGGAGGGATAAGATAAAATGAACTGTTTTACATACACATATATGTATGTATATGCATATATCCTCATGTGTGCATAAATGTATGTAAGTACGTATATATGAATGATCAGAAATTTCCTATCCAAGTGACTGTGCCACCCTTCAAAGTAGTCACTTTAAGAGATTGTCCACTTACTCAAGGATGCCCAAAATGTGTTCATAATTTGTACATTGCCTTCAGTCTGTGATAATTTTTTTTTTTTTGGATTACGCTCAGTGGTGACAAGTCATCTTTCTAGGGTAAATTTGATTTTTGGAAATAACCCAAAAACATTTGGAGCCAAGTCTGATGAATTAGGTAGTTGATTTAAGCTGCATAAGATGGGTTTTGGCCCCCAAAATGGTATGCAACTATAAAATAGTAGAAATTGATGATTCTGTTAGGTGGCTGTAAACTTTTTTTGAAGGCAGTTCTAAAATGAAGAATTCTTAAACTAATTAATGGTGTAACATCATAGGAATGAATATATTATTTTTAAGGTGATACCACAAATTTAGGTGGGTTCATTCTATTATTTTTGTGTCAAAATCATTATTTTATAATTGTTCCTAATTTGTTACATTTTTGAATGGCTAAATATTTGTTAAGGAAAGGGGATATCTTATCCTTTAACATAGCATCAATGTATATGTGATCAAAAACTTCTCTACTATAAGAGCAGAGTTCCATGAAAACAAAAAGCAGAATTTCTATTTAGATATGTTGACTTTTTTGTTTTGTTTTGAGAATATGGCCCCTGTTTTACTAAGTCCTTGGGAGGCATTCTAAAATATATTCCTCATGTTTTTTAAGGCAATTAACTTATTTAAGAAGTGAAGGTTTTAAATAATAAGATAGCAATGCCTGATGTTAACATAGTGCTTTTAGGTTTTTGTAAAGCACTTTTGTGTCTAGTTTATTTTATCCTCAAAATATTATTATATTTTATCTTCACAAAAGAATGTAGTTTATATCCCATTGTATAGGTGAAGAAATTGAAGCTCAATATGATTAATCAACTTGCCCAATAGTTAGTGACTGAGCTGAGACTAGAGGCATGAAATGGTAGGTGTAGTTATAGTAACATAGTATAGTTAGTATAGTAACAATAACACCTCATTATATTTACATGCTATTTCATAGCCCTTATGCAATTTTAAGCTAAAGGTTAAAACTACAATGACTTTTTGGAACCCTATAAAATACCGTAATACTAGATGTCATTTATTGAGCACCCAATATGTACAGAGCCCAATGTTAGCCATCATATGGCATTAAAAGGAAGAAATAAAGGATAGAAAAAAGAAAGGAAAGAAAAAAGGAAAGAAGGAAGGGGAAGGAAGGAAGGAAGGAAGAAAAGGAAGAACACAAGTCATTCTCCAATTGATAAATGTGGAAAATATGTGAACAGGCAGTTTTCAGATGAAGAAATCAAAGCCATCTATAGTCACATAAAAATACTCCAGATTACTACTGATTAGAGAAATGCACATTAAAACAACTCTGAGGTGCCAGCTCACACCTATCAGATTAGATAATATGACAGAAAAGGAAAATGATAAATATTGAAGGGGATGTGGGAAAATTGGAACACTAATGCACTGTTGGTGGAGTTATAAACAATTCAACCATTCTGGAGAGCAATTTGGACCTGTGCCCAAAGGATTATAAATCTGTGCATACCCTTTGATCCAAGAATAGCGCTACTAGGTCTAGGTATCCCGGAGAAAGAGGGTGGGGAGAACCCATTTATAGAAAAATATTTATAGGAACTCTTGCTGTGTGGCAAAGAATTGGAAATTGAGGAGACATCAATAGGGGAATGGCTGAATAAGTGGTGGTATATGATTGTAATGAAATACTATCATGCCATAAGAAATGATAAGCAAAATGATTTCAGAAGAACCTGGAAAGACTTACACAAACTGATACAAGGTGAAGTGAGCAGAACCAGAAGAAAATTGTTCACAGTAACAGCAATATTATATTATGATCAACTGTGAACGGCTTAGCTAGTCTCAGCAATACAATGATCCAAAGACAATTCTAAAAGACTCATGATGAAAAAGGCTATCCACCTCCAGAGAAAGAACTGATAGAGTCTGAAGATAGATTGAACATACTGTTTTTCACTCTATTTTTTTCATGGTTTTTTTTTGTCTGTGTTTTCTTTCATAACATGACGAACATGGGAATATGTTTTGCATGATTGAACATGTATAACTTATATCAAGTTCCTTATCCTCTCAGGGAAGGGGATGAGATGGAGGGAGAAAATTTGGAACTCAAAATTTAAGAAAAGAGGAATGTTAAAAATTGTTTTTACATATAATTGAGAAAAATACCATTATTTTAAAAATATTCTGGGGAAAAAACCTCCAACAACTAACAAGGAAGGAAGGAAGCAAAGGACGAAGGAAGGGAGGGAGGGAGGAAGGAAGGAAATAGAAATAAGCATTTACTAAGTTTACTAAGTGAAATAAACATTTACTATGTGCCTGGCATTGTGCTAAGTACTTTACAAATATCATCTCATTTGATGGTCACAACAACCCTGAGAAGTAAGTGCTATTATTATCCCAATTTTACAGTTGAGGAAACTGAGGCCAACAGAAATATGGTGATTTCCTCAGCTAGTAAGTATCTGAAACTGGATTTGAATTTGAATCTTTCTGACTTCAGGCACAGAGCTCTATCCATTATGCCATCTCTCTCCATTAGGGCACTCTATTCTAGATAAGAAGGGCAAAATTAGTACATAGGATAGAATAGAATATATAATCAAGTACTAGTTGTTAAAGTGCAGACTAAAGAGAGATATTATGACAAATGAGGTGGGCATATAAGTGGTACACAGGCCTTGGCTAAATTCAAAGCAGCCCAGAGAATACAGGTATGGCTCTTATGCTTGTGCTGATTAATGCATTTGTGTGTGTTTACACTTCATGAGATGTAATACGACTTTGTCTTCTCTTCCTCTAGTTTCAGAAGCCTCATGATTACTCCCCCCCTTTTCGGTTTGGCACAGTTCCTAATGGGAGCACAGAAAGGAACATCAGGAATAATTACCCTTACATGCATCAGTATATGACCAAATTCAATCAGAAGGGAGTCGAGGACGCTCTGGTCAGCTTGAAAACCGGGTAAGGATGCTTGGTACTTCTCTCCCTCCCTCCCTCCCTGCCTGCTGAAAAGTGGCCTGGAAAACGGGGCATACTGACTGCACTGTAGGTCCTGATGTCTATCCATCCCTTAGTGGGATGGGCAGGTTGATCACATCAGGCTCCCATGGAGGGCTATTTTGTTTAATCCGACAAGTACCACATCCCCACCCCCACCCCCATCCTCAGAGGTTGAAAATCCAGACAACTGGTGATTTCTCAAACAGATAAAGAAGTTGGTCATGATTTTCTCTTAAAAAAAGGTTTCATGTGTCAAATAAATTCTATTGGGCATTTAACCACCATGGATGAATTAGAAAATAAAAGACGTTCCATCTTTAAAGAGGAAGTAACTGTGGTATGGAAGGGTGGAGGGATGTTAAATGCTATAATAACAATAGTAATAATGCTTGATCACACAGAATGTAATAATATCTGATGTCATTCTTTTATATTTCATAAAGCATTTGTGTGTCTATTTTTTCTGGGTCAAGAGATCAATACAAAGTGCACAGGCCAGTAGCAGTCAATGAGAAGACAGGATGGGGGAGGGAGCTAAAACAACCAATCAACAGGTATTTATAAAGCACATACTGTATGCCAGGCAGTGTACTAGGTACTGAGGTTACAAAGACAAAAGTGGAAAAATCCTTACATAGAAGGAGCTTAACATAAGTATACTGCCAATAACAGCAAGTGACAGATTGTAGTTTGACAATAAGAATAAAGACAGATAAATTATTTTTAAAGTAGACATAAAAACCTCAAAAAGCCTAGCAGTCTGGAGCAAACAGGTCTACACAAACACACACACACACGCATACACACAAAACTCCAAAGGCAATACCACATTGACAGTGTAGTACAGATGTGGACAAAAAATCATTGGACATGGAGGCAGAAAGCCTGGGTTCTGGTGTAGGCTCTAACACTAGTCGGTAACCATGGTTAAGCCTCAGGTTTCCAATATGTAAAATGGGTGTAATAATATACACTTTGCCTCACAGTGTTATTATTAAGGAATAAGTGCTATAAATTTTAATATCACATATAACAATGAATTATTATGTTCATAATGATGAACTTGAGTCATCAAGAAAAATTGGACACATAAAAGTGATTTGAGGTATGGAGTCCATAGTACTTGATGTATAATTAGATATGGGGGAAATACTCCATCAAAAATGGTTATTTTTTCAAAGGGTGCATTTTCATTACCCAGAAAAGATCACTTCTATTTTCCTGACAGTGCTGCATACAGGGGTATGACTGCCTCTTCTTGTCTCTTTTAAATAAACATGCCCATTGTACCATTAGTTTGAGATCTGCTCCCAGGCTACCATGCCCAGGTCTCTGAATCATTTCTCCAGGTCTTCTTTTTCAATGATTTTGTCATTTCATTTCTTCTTTCAAGATTGTCTTTAATAAGTCAGTACTGGCTAGGGTCAAGGCATCAGATTAGTGTGTGAGGCCTCTTTTTCATCTTACATTCATCCATCTACTTTGGTCTTTACTGATTCATCTTTTAATGACACTCTAGACTTGCCCTGGCTGTGATTCTATTTAATGCTGTTATTTGATCAGTAACTGAAGGTCAGCACTTTGGGCAGAAGATAAACATTGGCTTGGGTGAAAATGTGTCTCTTGTCAGCATTAAACATGCCAATATCAACTCTCCCTCTCCAAAAAACAAACATACAAAAAAAAAAAAACCCCAAACATCCAGAGCCTTATTTCTCTATAGTTTATCTGTTGTGTTGGAGACCCCGAATGCCTCTGCTTGCTGTATATAGTAAAGAGGTCACTCTCTGCATGGCTTTATTTAAAGCCTCTTCATGACAGAGCAAAGTAAGGAGGATAAACTAATGGAACCCATCTCTAGCAATAAGGGGTACAAATAGTTTTGTGGAAATAACATTGATTGTTCTAGTTTAGCCATTTTTCAGTCATGTGCAACTCTTCATGATCCTATTTGAGGTTTTATTGGCAAAGATCCTGGAGTGGTTTGCCATTTCCTTCTCCAGCTCATTTTACACACAAGGAAACTGAAGCAAATAGGGTTAAGTGACTTGCCCAGGGTCACACAACTAGTAAGTGTCTGAGGTCAGATTTGAACCTCAGCACACTATCCACAGCACTACCTAGCTGTCCTAACATAGAATGACAACATCCATTTTTTGCTGGCCTTGACAGATGACATAGTTACTTACGTTCCCCACATTTTGAACAGTGACCTCTTTCTGTAAGTCCAAATATTCAAGCTTCAGGAGCACAGAATTTTGCTGTGAAAACTAAACCTGTAAAAAAAGACATCTATAAAAACTCATTTCAGATTTGGGAAAAAAATCCAACTATCCCTCAGGACTTAAAGGAGGACAATTGTAAGATCAATCAATCAATAAACATTCGTTTAACATTTTCTATGAGTGAGACAGCTAGGTGGTATAGTGGATAAAGTGCTGGATGTGGAATCAGGGAGACTTAAGGTCAAATCCTGACTTATGTACTTGTTAGTTGTGTGACCCAGGGCAAGTCACTTAACTTTTCTCAGCCTCAGTTTCCTCATTTGTAAAATGAGGGTAATAACAGCAGCTACACTATAGGGTTATTGTGACAAATCAAATGAGATAACATGTAGAGTACTTTATCATCCTCAAAGTGTTATATAAATACTGGCAATGGTAATACAGATTATGATAATAATATGGTGGTGTGGTGATGGTGATAGTGATCTTATCTGTAACTCTCATAAGCACTGAAGATTCAAAAGAAAGACAAAATTGCCCTCAAGATACTTACTAATGGGGGAACAGCATGTAAATAAATAAGCACATAAAAGATTCATAGAGGATAGACAGAAGATAACCTTAGAGAAGATCCTAGTAGCTGGTGGAGCATGGAAAGGCTTCCTGCAGGAGGTAGCATTTGAGTTGCATCTTGAAGGAAGCCAGAAGTTGATCCACTAATTCTCATAATGTAGAACAATTTGTATTGATGATGGGTCTGCTTATCCATCCCACGCCCCCAAAGACCTTCTTCTGAACCTCTCCTCACTTTCTGGTTGTCATTTCCTACTTAATCTCTACGTGTTATTTCCAATTGAGCCTCATAAATATCTTCAATCTTTTTTTTTCACCAGACACTTCTTAGAAACAGGGCATGTATTAAGCACAATGGGCAGTGTTTCCAGATGGCTATAACATACCACATGATTGGTTCAAAGGCTCTTTAGGAAGTTGGGGGAGTAAAATGGAGGACATCTACCATCTGTTCCTGAAGTGTCACACTTCAGATTTCCTAATCATTATCCACTCAAACTCAGCAGGCATTGATTTAAAATACTTTTAGAGTGGGGAGACTCAAGCAATGCACCCTCCCTACTCCACCCACAATCCCATGCTCTCAGAAAGAATGGCAATGTCTCCAGTCATCTGCTGGAGTCATTAGCAAATCAGGGTCACAAAACAGGGAAATCTTGATTTTTTTTTAAACTTTGTAACCATACACTATTTCTATCCTCTGTTTATTAAAATACAAATATGCCAAAAGCTTAAAGAAATCCAGCAAAGGGTAACTTGCAACCTCTGAAGTAAACATAACCGTTATCACTGCTACCACCACCACTACCACTACCACATCATCATCATCATCATCATCATCACCATCATCATCATCTACTTTTGGGTAGGCCTCATTGTTAGGATTTTCCCTTTAAATTGAATCTAAACTTTCTTCTTTATGCCTTCTACCCCTTTGCTTTTATTTCAGTCATCTGGAACCAGGGATGTACTGGTGAGAAAGAGACAGAGATAGAAAGAGATGCAGAGACAGAGAAAGATGCACAGAGAGATACAGAGAGACAGATACATACAGACAGACACACACAAAGACCAAGAGATAGGTAGAGAGGGACAAAGAGAAAGAGATGGAGAGGGAGACAGAGACAGAGACAGAGGAACAGAGATAAAACAAAAGAGACAAGATATAGAGACAAAGAAAGACAAAAACAGAAAGACAAAGACAAAGGAGAAAATAAAGAGATGTGTGTGTGTGTGTGAGTGAGAGAGAGAGAGAGAGAGAGAGAAATAACGGTTCTCAAAAAGTGTCCCAGTACAGTCAAGGACTATCATTTTCTAGGTGAATTGAATAAAAAATTACACTCACAATTACATGCATATATGTGAGTCTCCCAACTTTCTTGTAGGGTTACCAATTTAAAACATTCTGTGCGTTGTGATTCTTTATGGCAAAAAAAAAAAATAATGCTGTGTGAGCAATAAAAAAATAGAAGTTTGAAAACCACTAGTATAAAGAAAAGAGAAGAGGGCCTGGATTATAGTGCATATTATAGCAGGTGGGAGATAAATGATGATACAGAAAAAAGCCTGATAAGGCAGTGGGGCAGAGAATCAGATGTGTAGAAGAAGAACCTGGAGAGAGGATACCATGAGCAATCAGGATGAGATAGCATCTAGAAGATAACAGAGGTTAACAGTGTCAAATGCAGCAGAAAGCTCAATAAGGGTGAATACTGAGAAAAGGTCAGTGAACTTACATGTTAAGTGAATGATTACAGCCTTGGAGAGAGCAGTTTTAGTCAAGTGGTGGTGTTGGAAGCCAGATTGCAATGGAATAAAGAGTGGGATGTGAGGAACTGGAGGCAATGAACACAAACCACTTTTTTTTTTCTAGTTTGGTGGTCATAGTAACTTAAGGGCAAGTTAAGGTAAAGAGTTTTTATTTATAGTAGAAGATATCTGGATGTGTTTGTGGGAAGCAGGGAAGGAGAAAAGTGGAAAAATATGTTGAAGGTTAGAAAGAGATAGAAGATAATTGAAGAAGAAAACTCCTAGGCAAGATGAGAAAGAATGGAATTGAGGGCCATAACCTTCCTAAAATATGGTACCCAGAAGTGAACATAATAAATGTCCCAGAAGGAGTCTGACAAAAGAGTAGTGTGACAGAACTATGATTGTCTCATTCCTAGCATCTATTGGGTCCCTTTGAATGTAGCCTAAAATATCTTTGGCTTCCTTGTTTGTAATATCACAGTGGACTGATCTTGAGCTCTCCATTGATTAAAATTGACATATCTTTTTCACCTGAACTACACTCAAGTCATACATGCCTTCCCCTGCCCTGTCTTTTATTTATTTTTTTAATTAGAAATAAGACTATATTTATCCCTATTAAGTTAGATTTATCCCAGTTTTCTCATGTGTCAAGATGCTTTTGAATCTTGATTCTGTCATCCAGTGTCTTCATTTTATAAAAAAAATATTAGGGAAAGGAACTACTTAATAACCAGTGAATATTTATTAAGCATCTACTAAGTACAAGCCATTTTTTTAAGGAATAGTAGTGTTCTTTGTGGCACAGCTAAGTGATTGTTTATAGGGCATCTAGACACTTGTTATGGATTTGTAACCACTTGCATAAGTACCTAGGTGCAGAGGTTTGAAACTGACATTGGAAGGGATTCAAATGTCAATTGAAAATCAATCAGAAATAAAAGTAAAACCTTTCCTAAATTACAACATAAATTGATGTGAAAATAAGGCTTGATGTTCCAAAATCAATTCACAGATAAGTTTTCAAGAATGAGCTTATTGCTTAAAGTGAGGCATACATGAATAAATATTGGCAATTGACTCCAAGCTCCAGATGACAGAACTGAAAAGAAAATAGGTAGAAATAGATTTAAGATTCACCAATGTCAAAGCATGGGAAATAGTGCCCTCCAAGTATCTCTTTTGCAGACAGGCTGAGTTGTAAATACAGCATTTGTTGCCTGACCTATATACTCAAATTCAAGGAGCTCAAGTATCCCAACATTTTTAAGATGCATCATAATATTTCCTTTTTATGTTAATTTCATTTTACAGTTAAATAGCTTTAAGATTTGCAAAGTGCTTTAGAAATAGCTCATTTTATTCTCACAACAACCCTGGGGAGTAGTTGCTATTATTATCCCCATTGTATAGATGAGGAAACTGAGGCAGGCAGAGGTTGTGACTTCTTCAGGGATTACACAATTAGTAAATGTCTGATTTGAACTCAAGTCTCCTACTGTCAGGTTCAGTTATACCCATTGCCAGATAGATAGATAGAAAGGAAGAAAAAAGAAAGAGAGAAAGAAAGAAAGAAAGAAAGAAAAAGAAAGAAAGAAAGAAAGAAAGAAAGAAAGAAAGAAAGAAAGAAAGGGTGGACGGATAGTTATATGTATGTGTGTATATGTATATGACCTCTAGATAGGAAGAAAATGATGAAATGATACTTTATTCCTGTGTAAGAGGTGGAATTGGTGTGAGAGCATCTTGAGCCAGAGATAGGTACTGTTCTTTTACCATAAGCATCTCATCTAGGATATCTAGTAGTCCTCAGGATTGACTATATGCTCTCAGGTAGGCAGAAACGAAAGACTGTGACTATTTGAGCCTTAGTTGAGGAGTCTGGAGATTTGACTTCCAGTCTTGGCTGTACTACTACTATCAGTGTGACCTTGGACAGATCCCACTTCTTTGTAAAACGCAATGTTGTACTTGATAATCTTCAGTGGAGAGAGTGCCTAAGTCAGAAGACTTGAGTTTGAAACATAGCTTTCTTCCACTTGCTACCTGAATGACCTGAGACAAGTAGCTTATCCTATTTGGGCCTAAATTTCTTCATTTAGAAAAATGACAGGGTTAGACATGATGACCTAGAGGTCCCTTTTGGCTCTAAGTCTATAAGCTTAAGTTTATAAAGTAAGATGTATTTAACCTGAGCTCTATGAATTTATTTTTAAAAATATCTATTTTGATGACATATTTTGGTTTTCTTTGTAATCCTATGTGTATTTTATGCGTTTGAAAATATTCTGACAAGGGATCTATGGGTTTTACTAAAGTTCCAAAGAGATTTGTGACACAGAGAAGGTAACAAATTGATGCTCCAGTATGTCTTCTATCTGCAGAATTTTAGTATTATATAGGATACAGCTGGATTAAGAGTCAAAGGACATGAGTTTGAATCTTGGTTTTGCTTTTATTGACCTAGTGACCCTGGACAAGTCATTTGACTTTTCTGGGCCTTGACTATCTCATCTTAAAAATAAAGGGGCTGGGTTAGATGACTTCTAAGGTCTCTTCCAGGTCAAAAATATGATTCACAGTAAGCTGTTCTATTACCTCAGCATTTTGCATTGCCTTCCTTAAGTGAAGGTCACCCTGTGATTTTACATGTATGAGAAAACAAGGAGGAAGGGGGAACCAAGAAATATCTAGTCTCTACTGAAGTTTTGCTGCTTACAGTTCAGGATCCCTGAAAGGGACATCTGAAGCATGGATTTAATATATCAATCACCTGTTATCAGATTTGAAACAGTTCATTTTCAGTTGCCGAGGTTGTTGGCAGGGCTAGATGACACCGTCACTCTAGTATTCTAAATGAGATAATATCACTTCCAGAGGAAACCACTAGGGATAAAATTGCCTGGGTGTTGAAAGATATTCACACAATGCAAATCAAATTGAATTAAATCACTCCCACTTCAAAGAAGAAGGCTTGGTCCTTCCCCAGTAAAGATTCAAGGAAATATAAAGATGTTTTATACAAAGAGTTAGATCTTCTCAAGCCTATAAGATTAAAAATTTCAATATTTGTCATTTTAATGAAGGAATTCTTAACCATTTGTATCATGGATCCCTTTGACAATGTGGTGAAGACTATGGACTTCTTAGGATAAAGGGTTTTGTTTTGTTTTGTTTTGTTTTGTTTTGTTTGACACTTGGGGTTAAGTGACTTGCCTAGGGTCACACAGCTAGTAAGTATTGTGTGTCTGAGGCCAGATACGAACTTAGGTCCTCCTGACCCCAGGGCTGGTGCTGTATTCACTTTGCCACCTAGCTGCTGCAGGATTAAGTTTTTAAATGCATAGACCAAACTATATAAGACTATAAAGAAAACCAATTATATTGAAACAAAATGATAAAAAAAATTAAAGTTCATAGACCCCAGATTAAGAACCTCTGCTCTAATGAGATGCTAAAAAACTCAGATCTGTAGAAAAACATGTTTTCCTGATTTTGGGATCAAGGCCACAGTACATTGTGAAGAGTTCATATTAGGGGAAATTGGTAAGGGAACAGGAGCCCTTAGGGTGATTATGTGTCTACTCATCCTGATAAAGGAAGGCAGGGACAGCACATTGTGACTGATTCTCCTAGGGGAGGTCCAGTAAAAGAGCTCTTCTCTATAGCCCATGGCTCAGCTTTGAAAAAGCTCACCTAAGAGCATTCTCTATCATATAAAAGTTATAAATGAATTTCCATTGATCCAGATGCTGAATTTTTCATGATATTGAATGGCTAGGCTCAAAGGTTTCTCTTGTCAATTTCTTGCTTAATTGGGAGCAGGCATTTCTCTTAATGTCTGAGAAGAAAGAACTCTTGGCCCTGAATATTTGCCACGATAGACCATCAAGGGACTTGACTGAGTTGGTGTGTGCAGCTCTATTTACATGTGGGGATGAATGTCAACCTTAGTTTCAAACAGACTTCTCTTCCCTCACTTAAAATTTGTCATTTTCCCTTACCTATGGAAATATAGAATGAGAGGTGCCAGGGTACTTTGATTTCCGATCTTAACAACTTCATTTTCTGACCTTAGCTACTATTTTAATAATGTTATTGATACTCTTTAAAATGGGCATATATAATATATACATATACAGACATATATGCACACATACAAACATGCATGTATACATGTGTGTATATACATACATATATGCATATATCACTATTTCTTCATACTAACCCTCCAGAATCTTTATTTTTAACAAGTATTGTAAATACCATAAAGTAGAACAAATTATCACATAGTCCATGCCTGAAAAAGTATGTCCCACTGTACATCCCTAGGCCACCATCAGACCTTTGAAGTCATGATTGGTTACTGCACTGATCAGAGTTCAAAAGACTTTTAGCATTATTTTCCTTTACATTATGCTGATCATTGTATAAATTACTCACTTGTCTGTACATATTTTGTTCTGTATCCATATTATTTCCTCCTCAGCTCTCTGGTTGTCAGGGCTAACAAGAAGTCATTTTTATGAGAACTGGGGAAGGAATAGAGGAGTGGATGCATGGATGGATTAGTCTTTCCATGTTTGACGAAATAATTTAATGTGTTCCATTGTTCCCCACAAAAGACTTAAGGTATCCACCACTGTTGCTCTTCAATCTTAGGATTTATTCAGAAGAGACAACTTGATGTGATAGAAAGAACAACAAAATAGTATTGAGAAGACCTGATTTCTAGTCTTCATTATGTGCTGTACTGCTCTGAGCTTCAGTTTCTCTATATGTAATAAGAGGGTAATAATCTCTGCTTTACCTATTGTATACCATTGCTGAGTGGATCAAAGGAGATAGTAGATGTAAAACTTTTTTGGGGGGGGAAAAGCTATATAAATGAAAGATATACTTATCTTTCATATTGTCATTAATGAAGTACTGACAGGCTTTCAATTATCTCAAAGAATCAGGAATCCTCAGAGTTGGAAGTGATTTGAGTTCATCTATTTTAAGACATACATGACCAAGAATCTCCTCTAAAACATGCCTGACAAGTGGCTATCCTGACTTTTAACTCAATCCTTTTCAACAAGCATGAAATAGGTACATACTATGTTCAAACCCTTTCCTAATTAATGGACAAAAATGAACAGTCCTTGCCTTCACAGAGCTTACGTATTATATTTGTTAGATCTCTAACAAGGAGAAACTCACTACCTTCTGAGGATATCCACTCTACTTTTGGATATAACTTGGTGAGGAAATTTTTTCTTAATTTTGACCTAATTCTTCACCAGTCCAGATGGGTAATGCATCTGTAATTTACAGATTTACAGAGTTTCCTGGACCACTGAGAAGTTAAATGACTTGCCTATGGTCACACAGCTAACACATATCAGAAGCTGGACTTGAATCTAGGTCTTCCTAACTTTAAAGCCCAGACCTTATCAAGATACCACAAGAAAGTTCTCCATATATCAATAAAAGCACGGGTTCAGATGAAAACAAAAATAGAATAAAAGAACTGAAATTGGTGTCTCTGAAACTTTCACCCCTTGCTTCTAGATCTTCATTCTAAGACAAATTGAATCATAATCCTTCTTCCACACATCAGCCTTTCAAGATTTTGAAGACAATTATCATGTCTTCACCAGGCTAAACATTCCCAGCTCCTTCAGCAAATATTTAGCATGTTACCAAAGTCCTTCTCCATCCTGCTTGTTTTCCTATGGATGCTTTCCTACTCGTTCATTCCTTTCCTTGAAGGACAGACAGAACATTCCAGATGGGGCAGAACTTAGGAAGAACACAACTTCTTACCTACCTATGGACAGTAACCTCTCCTAATGTAGCCAAATAATACATTGTTTTTTTAGGAGGTGGGGGAGGGGGAGGATTGTCACACTGCTGAATCATATTGAATTCATAGTCCACTAAATCCCCTCAGATCTTTTCTGATACACACTTGGGAAATGGCTCTCCCATCTTGTTCTCTCAAAATTGATCATTGGAACCCCTTTATATGACTTGTTAGTTATCCCCATAAAATTTCATATTACTAGACTTAGACCAGTGCTCTAGCCTGGCTAGATTTTTCTAGAACTTAACTGTTCAGCATATTAACTATTCCTACCAACTGGGGCCATCTGAAAATTTGATAAACATACCATTTATGTCTTTAAGTTATTGGTAAAAAAAAAATTGACCTTAAAAATGTTGAACAGAACAAGATCAATGAAACAACCTGGAGGAGACCATCAAAATTCCTCTTCATATCAACCATCTATTCTGCAGGTACCTTGTATGAAATATACTTGTATATGTACATTTGTCTCTCCCATTTGAATGTAAGCCCTCTAAGGGCAGGGACTGTTTTTGCCTTTTCTTTGTACTCCCAACATTTAGCACTGTATTTGGCACATAATAAGTACCCTTAATAAATGCTTATAGATTTATTCCATGTTAATAGCAAACTATTAATGACTATTATATGAGTCTTGCTATTAAACCTTTTATAAATCTTTCCAACTGTACTGTTATGTACACCACACTTCTCCATCTTGTCAATAAAGATATGAGACTTTAAAAACTGGTTTATTGACCTTTAGGCAAATTATAACTATAGCACTTTCCTGATTCTCTTCTAACACTATAAAAATAGATTAGTTTGGCATGAGTATTGATGAAACCAAACTGGCTTTCTGTGATCTCAATTTCATTTTCTACATCAGGGGTCAGCAAACTATGAGCCATGGGCTAAATCCAGCCCACTTCCTTTTTTGTGCCTGGGCTAAGAACTGTTTTTACATTTTGTAAGCAAATTTTTTATCATTTTGATGCAAAAACCATTCTTAGGTCCATACAAAAACAGGTTACAGACCAAATTCTGTTGGACTACTATAGTTTGCTAACCTCTGTTCTAGATGACTACTGATTAGTCTTTCAATAGTAAATTCTAGAAATTTTGCCAGAAAAAAGTCAAACTCAGTGGCCTATGTTTGGTATATTGTACTTTCTTCATTTTTCAAAAATTATAATAATGTTTACCTTTCTTCAGTTCTGTGATTCCTCTGCAATTCACCCCAATCCTTAAAAAATCACTAATAATAGCTCAGCAATGATACCTACCAGGTTTTTTTTCCCCCAGTACTGTTCTTGATGTTCTTGATGACTTGAATCCATCAAGTAT
The DNA here is from genome assembly GCF_900497805.2 of Vombatus ursinus. Lineage (NCBI taxonomy): Eukaryota > Metazoa > Chordata > Mammalia > Diprotodontia > Vombatidae > Vombatus > Vombatus ursinus. The sequence continues at coordinate 52,433,468 of NW_020954610.1, forward strand.
TTAAGGGATTTCTCAATATTTCCCTACTTATCTTGTGCTTCATTTTCCTAGTAGTCTTTCTTATTCTGTCATTTCTAATCATTGACAGTGAAGCAAAAAGCTAAATAAGTTTTAAGTCATCCAAATTCTATCCATTATCTGTTATCATCATTCCACCCACCATGAGCACAGTTTTATTCTATCTTTGATCTACCCCATCATCTTCAATAGAACTAACAATAAAGAACTTTTAGTTGAACTGCAGTGCCATTATTGGTTCTGTTTTTTTTCTTCTTATTTGCTAACCATCTTGATTTGGATTTTTCATTCTGCTTTGAAGTATCTTTCCACCCTCAGATATAGCACAATTCCTTTGCTTTCCCTTTATCTATTCAGACTTGTTATGGGACCAGTCATGTCAATATTCATCATCATCATCATCATCATCATCATCATCGTCATCATCATCATCATGACCTATTATCATTCACTATGTATCACTTATATTATGAGAATACCCATATGTCTGCATATGGGTATTCTCTGCAGAAACTCCCTAAGTTTCAGTCCTACATAACCAATTGCCTATTAGACAATAAGCATAGTTAATGTCTCTTATACATTGCAAACTCAACATGACCAAAACAAGAATTTGTTACTTTTCTCCACAGACCTGTCCCTCTTACAAATCTCCCTATTTCTATGGAAGGCATCACCATTCTTATAATCTCTCAGGTATTTAACCATGGTATTATTCTGAACTCCTCATTCTTCCTCACCCCACATAGCTAATTAGTTGTCAAATTTTGCTGTTTGTATGTTCATCATATTTTAGTCATCTTGCCTGTTATCCCCAAAAACACAGGTTTGTAAACCTTAGTTCAGGATGTCTTCTCATCTTGCCTAGATTACTACAACAGCTACTTAAGTGGCCTTCATGCTTCATCTTTCTTACCTTCGTTCCATCCTTCGCATTGTTGTTAAATTAATTTTCCTTAAATACAGACTTTATTATGTCACTCCCCCACTAAATCAACTCCAGTGGCTCCCTATCGCCTCTAAGATAAAATGTCAACTCTTCCTTTTAACTTTTAAAGCTCTTCACAACCTTGGCCCAACCTACCTTTTCAGCCTTATTATACATTACTCCCCTTCCTGTGTTCCTCAAACCAACCAAACTGACCTCTCTGTTCATCATACTTCACAATTTATCTCCCAAATCTGTGGTTTTGCACCCCATCCCTGGAATGCTCTCCCTCAGCACCCTTGCCTCCTAGAAGCCCTCTCTTCCCTCAAGATACACCTTAAAAACTACTTATTACTATAAGCCTTTTCTGATCCCTTCAACTGTGAGTGCCCTCCCTCCCAAACTCTTTTGTATCCAACTATTTCATATTTCTTCTTTTTATATTCATCCCACATATACCTATCTATCTCCTAACTGTCTTCCTCACTAGAATGCATGTTCCTTGTGAGCATGGAATATTTCATCTCTTATATTTGCATCTCACTGCATGGAAAAATGTCTGGCACACAGCAAGTATCTAATAATGGTTGTTGATTAAGTGATTGATTGATAGAGGCAGCTAGTTCCACAGTGGATAGAACACCACATTATATTCATCATCATCAGCTTTTAGATGCAACTATGTGGCATAGTGGATATGGTTTCTAACCTAGGAGTTAGGAAGACCTGCCTCAGACAGTTATTAGTTGTATGACCTTGGGCAAGTCACTTAACTTATTTTGACCTCAGTTCCCTTATCTATAAAATGAAGGTACTAATAACATTTACCTTACAGGGTTTTATGAGAATCAAATGAAATAATACATGTAAAGGCCTTTAAAAACTCGAAAACATTTTATAAACACTATTATTATCGTGGTCATCATTATTGATCTCAAGTAGCAGTTAGATCTGATTTTTTACACTCAAGGTGTGTACAGTCTTTATTGACCCATACCTCAGATTTGTATCAATACTTTTCCTATATCATTAGTAGTGCAGGAGAAAGAACATTAGACATTGTCTTGAAGGTCATCAGACCCAGACACTGCTATGGCACTGACTAGCTATATGACTTTGGCCAAGCTGCTATAAATTGTTGGTCTCAGTTTATATATATATATATATATATATATATATATGATGGGAGAACTAGAATAGGTGATCTTTAATGTTCCTTCAGGTTTTAAAATTCTATGATTCCTCTTGGTATCAATTTTTTTTTTTTTTGGAATTCCAGACATATGATTGTACTGATATAGAAATTCCCTCTACAAATGCACATCACCATTTTTTTTCCTGCAGCCTTTACTCCTAGTAGAGAGTTGCCTGGGGACACTGAAAGGTTAAGCTTCTTGTCTATTGTTACATAACTTATATGTGTGATAGGCTAGATTTGAACCCAGGTTTTCCTTAATCCAAGTCTGGTACTCTATCCATCATTGCATTTACCTATATCATGTTACATATTGATGTATTGTTTTAAAATCTCTCTTTGAATAAATTTTTTCCTAGTTATATATTTAGAACCAGTAAGGCCTGAATTTCTCCCTTTCAGGCCACTTGAATCTGATCTAAATCTTTCCCTGCAAAAGGATCACAGGGGTACCAATGTAGAACTGGAATGGTCCAGCCCTTCATTTATGGTCCAAGCCCTTCATTTTAGAAATGAGGAACTGAAGGCCCAAGGAGCTTTGTTAAGCTCTTAGCACAGTGCCCAGCACATAGGGGGTATTTAATAAATGCTTGTTTCCTCCCTCCACTTTCCTTCCTTGAGGGATGTGCTTAAGGTCACACAAGTGGTAACAGGCAAAAGCAAAATCTGAAACCAGGTCCTTTAACTGTAGAGTCAATGCTCAGTCCACTCTGCCTTAATAACTTTATCATGGCCTTCTCCAACACCAAGGGCTGTCAAGTATTTTTATCCTTTGGGGGGGGGGGGGTTATAGTACATATTTCCAGTAATGAAGTCCCCAGACTCATACTTCACATAGATTTACATTAATATCATTTGTTCTGTTTGCTGATGGTGAAAGCTTGATAGGGTCACCTGCATTATGATGGCTATATTCCTGACATTTCCGGGCTCCTTTTCCCAAAGTAGTTTTGACAGGCTAAAAAAAATGCATTCAGCAATTATCAAAGAGCTGTTTTGTTCATTTTTCTAAAATGGTTTAAATAGAGTCACAAGCATACACACACAAACAGGACTCTGATTTTATTAACTCATCAGAACAAGTCAGTGTAAAGGAAGGTTCCTTGTTGAAGGTTTCTTGAATGTTAATGAAAGAATAATTAACTTTAACTATATAATTAGCCTTTAAATACACTGAGACCCCTAGAGAGAGAACTAAAACATGCATAAGAACATGATGAGTGGAAAAGAAAATTACGAGCAGGTAATGTGTAGTAACTGATCACCCAAGCTGTACCAAACATCACCATGTGATGTTGGGTCTTTGGGCAGGAAGCCTTCCTATTTGGAAGCTCTTAAGACTTGGAAGGAGAGAAAGCCTCATTTAGCAGAAAGAGTCCTGGATTCTTAATCTGAAGTCCTGTGTTTGAATGCCAGTGCCAACGCATGACACAGTAGATAATGTGCTCTATTTTGGACGTTGACTAACTGAGATCAGCTGTTGGACCTGGAGTCTCAAGCATCTGAGTTCAAAGCATAGCTTTGTCACTTTTGACCTGTCTGACCTTAGACAAAACCACATAACCTCTCTAGACTTCACTTTCCTCATCTGTAAAATGGGGATAATGATAACACCTGCCTCACAAGAGAGTTATAAGGAACAAATGAGAGACTGTTTATGAAGTGCTTTGTAAACCTTGAAGTACTATATAAATGCCAGCTATCAATAAATACATAGGTAGATAAATAAAACATTTGTGTTCTTGAACAAATTACTTTACCTTTCCAAGACGCATTTTCCTCATCTCTATAATGAGAGCGTTAGAATACATTTCTTCTGAATTTCTTTCCAGCTCTAAATCTATGATCCTGTGCATGCATTTGTGCCATTACTATACTAGTACAAGAAAGCCAGACTGACTAAAACAAAGAGGATAGTCAGGTCCTACTTCCCTGTCCTCCTACCCCCAATAGTTATGGCAATGATTACTAATTAGAAGGTAACATTCTGCCCCATACTTGTCTCTAGGGAAGTTTTGGGAGAAGAGACATTTTCTTCTTATTCTGAATCATTCAGGAAGCATCATAAAAGAGTGGAGAGTGTGTTGGATTTAGGAATTAGTGGACCTAGGTTCAAATCCCAGCTCTGCCACTTCTGGAACCCTTGGAAAATCACTTGAGTTGTCTGGGTCTCAGTTTCCTATGTGTTAAATGGGGAGAGAGGGTTGGACTGGATAACTCCTAAAGCTCCTTCCACCTCTAAGCTTATGGTCTGATAAATCGTGTGATTTCTCTGAGAATGAGTAGTGACAGGGAGAAAGAAATCAGAAGTCTTGCTTACATATGTGTATTTCCCACCCTCAAAGAAACACAACATTTGTTTGCTAGTTGATATGTCCTCCATCAAACCTGGGGATCTGATCTCTAGTTTTGTTCTGGAAATCAAAAAGTCATTTCATGTAACAGAGATTATTTAGAAAGTTTTTGTTTTTTGTTTTTTTTCTGGATGGGGTGGGAAGGGGAGAAGAAGCCCTTTGTAAAAATGGAAGCAGAGAGAAAATTGGGAACCAATGACCCTAGGCCAAGTTTGTGACAAGATCATTGTCAGGATCTTGAGTTTCTCCGGCTGTGAAATTAGGCCTCACCTGCACTGGTGGGTGAATCCAGTCAGGCTGTGACAGCTGAGCTGAGCTCAGGCTGATGACCTCATGTGAAGTGCAGACGGAGTAATAAAAGCTCGGACAGGAATAGTCTCCTTCCTAATAGTAGGAGAAAACGAGTCTAGGCAAAGAAAGATAACCAGGGGGCCTCGATTAGCAAGTTCTCCTAGCTGTGATTGACTGTGCATTAGTTCAAAGTGGCTCTTTCCTCTAGTGCCTACATTTAATCTTCTTGTTGTTCCAAAACTCATTCTTGCCAATTACAGAGTCACAGCCTAATACATCTTTGTGTCACAGGCAATCACTGCTTAAAGCCCCCAAACTGGTCTTCCAATGGCATGTTGCTTCTCTCTCCTCTGGCAGAATTGCAATATAAGCCTAAAAGTCTGCTGAAGGAATGCTGTGTTTGTTTATGTGGATAAATAAATGCTGTTATCTCTCCAGTAGAATGTAAACTCCCTGAGGGTAGGGACAGTTTTTCATATTGTCTTTCTGTCCCCAGAGCCTGTACAAGGTGATGTTTATAGAAAATATTTAATGAATACTCAATGAATTGAATTGAATTGGAAAATTGGGATGTACAAAGATTGAGGAGTAAATTTAATTCATCAAGAAACAGGGGAAGTTGTGATGACTAAAGAGGAGAGAACATGTATAGGGAGAATTATTTTACAGATTACTTAGGATCATGAAATAAAGTAAGTCCTCAAGGAAGGAGTGCAGGTTAACCGTCAGAAAGGGACTGGACTGGCCTTTCCCATATTTCAATCTTACTGAAGTCTCAGAAAAATAACCAACAACTCTTCTTATTCAGTTGTTCCTCCTTAGACAGAGGCTGAGAGATGCATATACAAAGGAAAAGTACAGAATGTTAGACCTGGGAGAAATTTTAGTGATCATCGAGAATAGAGTCCTTAACTTGGAGCCACAAATACCTAAGGAGCCAGTGGATAGATTTTAGTGAATCTCTGAACTTGGATGAGAAAAAAGTGAAATCTCTATTGTCACTGATCTCTAACTAAACTTTAGTATTTTTCTCGAATATGAATGTGGGTAGAAAATCATTATTTTGAGAAAAGGGGTTCATAGGTTTCACCAAAATCAAAAGGGGTTCATAATGCAAAAAAATTAAAAAGTCCTCATCTAGACCAATTCCATCAATTTGCCAAGGAACAAAATGAGGCCCCAAGAGTTGAGGCCAATTTCTCACGTTTCCTGATGCTTAGCTTGCCCAATAAATTCTATTTGTTCTGTATTAGTTCCAGTACAAAACATAAATAATAACATAATAATAATAATACGCCTTTGTTTGATATTTAAAACCTTTCATAGTCTGGCCCTAAGCTACCTTTACAATGTCATTGCACATTCTTTTCCTCTATGCACACTGTGGAACAGCCAAACTGATCTTTTGGATTTCTTCATGCACAACAAACCATGTCTGTCCTCTCTGCCTGAAATATTCTTCCTTTTCATCTCTGTATTTGAGAATCCCTAGTTTCCTTCAAGGCTACTCTCAAGCTCTACCTTCTATGTGAGGCCTTTTCTAATGCTCCAACTGCTAATTCCTCTCCCACCTCTTTTCCTTCAAATCACCTTGAATCTATTTTGTATAGCTGTGCATATTGTCTCCTCTGACTGATCTGTAAGTTCCTTTAGGGCAGGAATGATTTTTTCTTCTTCATTTTTGTGTCTTTCTAGCCCCAGCACAAAACACAGTTCTTGTCACATAGTATGTGCTTTTAAGTGCTTGTTGGATGGCAGATTGATTCTACCTTGCTGTCTCTTTGTAATGCATTTGGTTCTGTTGAGTAGTCTTGGCACCTATGCATGAACCACTCATTTGTTTCAGTTAAAGCTCCAGGTCTAGAATAGACCAACCTGTGGTTTGTCTTCTCTTCTCCCACTAACCTATGCTCACTTATTGTGATGTCCTTTGAAAATGTAGAAGACAAATCTGTGCCCTCCATCATTTTTTCTCACCTGCATTCAGGAACCTGAAGGAAATCAGGAAAGTGGCAGTAAACAGGGCAATTCTGATTTCTGTTTTGAGCTAGGAGTCCTGGGAGGAGAACATAGTGACCTCTCTAATACATTTGGTAATTCTTGCAGCTATGCTACAGGAATACTGGGGAAAACCCCAGTAATTAAGTAACAATAAAAGCATATCTTTGTCTTGCAAAATTCTTTTCCATAGTCGTCTATGTATATTTTCCCAGACCAGGTAATATTAAAATCCTGGGAATGTCTTCTGTTCCTTAATTGAAGAGGCAGCACACTGTAGTGGAAAGGACATGAAGGCAGGAATTAGAAGACTCAGGCTCTCATCCTAGCTATAGTGCTAAGTTACTATGTGACATTAGTCAATTGTCACCTCTACTATGGGTCTGAGTTTCCCCATTAGTCAAACGAAGAGTTTAGATTAAATGAACTTTCCCAGCTCTGTATGAGGGTGCAGTGAAATGGCGATATGATCACACTGCTTCTGTAATACACACACCAGATCTAAAACATCTAAACAAGTGTTGTTGTCTTATTCAGAGTTTCACCTTGGGAAACAGTGCACTTATTATAATGCCCCTGTCATTGTTCAGAATAGTTTGGATGCTTCTCTGGGGAAAACTGACATCAGCATTTGTTTATTAGATAACACAATAAAGTTAGTCTCATTCTACTGCAGCTATGCATCATTAATCACTTAACATAACATTCCCCAACTTGGCCTCAGCGTATTCCCCAGACTTGATTCCAAACAATTTTGATTCTTTCTAAAACTTAGTCTCTCTTAATAAATGAAGATTTGAGACCACATACAGCACTCAAAAAATGAGCTATAGGCTATTAAGAACTTGGTTTCAAATACATACACTGCAATTTATTACCTATGTGACTTTAAGCAAGTCATTTCAGTTTTCTAGGCCTCAATTCCTTCATCTAAAAAAATCAGAGGGATGAAAACAGAGAGAAAAACCCTGACTCAGGATTCAGAAGACCTGGATTTCAAACATACATCTTATGCTTACTATTTGTGTGACCATGGACTTAACCTCTCTGGGTCTCAGTTTCTTCATCTGTAAAATGAAATGATGGAACTAGATATCAATCTTAAATCTGTGATCCTATGATCCTGATTTTATATATGGTAGAGTGCTGGATTCAAAGTCAGAGGATCTATATTCAAATCTTGACTCCCACCCTTCCTATCTGTGACCTCAGGCAGGACACTTAAACTTTTTGAATTTCATTGTCTTCGTTTGTAAAATAAAAGTGTCATACTAAATGACCTATGTTCTGGTCTGAGCCTGATTCCAACCAGACCCCTGATAGTTTAAATTCAATATTGGAACAAATTTAGACTCTCCTAAGTTAATGAGATTTGCTTAGTCATAGAAGGAGAAAGATGTTGAAGAAGTATAGACATTGAAGACATTGAGTTGTTTCACTTGAATGAAGCTCCTTTGCCTGATTACCCATTGTACTCTACCAGACAAACTTTTAAGAGCACTGCTTCCTCATCCCCTGACCCTTATGGTTGCTTTTTACTTAGGTGATGAGGAAAAGGCATAAATAATCTGAACCCTTAGTCTCTTGAGCCAACTGAGTCTTGAGAAATGCCTCAGTACCATTTTAGGAAAAAAACTAGTCTAACCTACATCGGGGGGGGATAAAATACAACCTCTGAATTCCTTACCAGTTTTAAATCCATGATATGATGATCATACAACAGCTGATGTCCCTTCAAGCTCTAAATTTATGGTTCTATGAGCTTATGGTCATGTGAACAGTTATTAAATGTTTCTTAAATGTCCAGAACAGGCCCTTTCCCAAAGTCAAGCTGCAAATATGCTTAGATCAGTGTTAAATAAACACATAGCCTTCCAAAAAAACTATTTAAAGGGGACAACATTCATTTGAATGAATAAATTGCATTCCCTTACAGTCATAACTTGTAGGCACAGACACTTTGTTATTATTTGATGGGCTCAGAAAACTAGGTAAATAACTCTGTGATATCCCATAATTACTCTTCTTGTTCATCTCTAATATTATCTATATAGAACAATGTTACCAGCTGGGAAGGTTGAGTCTGGGGTTGCCATTCCTACTCTTATATATAAGTATTACTGTTGACTTGCCCATCCTGTGGCATGACTATAATTTTTTGGACCAGAAATGACAGTTCCTTCTAGAATTGCCTCCTAAGCCTTACTGTCTTGGTACTTTTTTGAATCTTCATATATTTATCAGGAAAACATCTTATTCTTCCTCTTCCTTTGACTGATATCAGCAAAAGATGGGTTGTCAAGGAACTATGTTCTGATTTGCAAAAATCTATGTTAGTGCTGAAAACATCAAATTCGACTGCTAGTTTAAACCAGAATCTATTTTCATTTGTTCATTACAAAAGTTTATTTTTCATTCTGCCATATTCCATCATTGTGGGTAGATTAATAGGCAGGGGAAAGGTTTAAGACCCTAGATAGACAGATAAAACATTTATTAAATACTTACTATAAATAATACAAATGTGAGGACATAAAACAATCTCTACATTAAAGGAGCTTATGTTCTAATAGGAAAAAAAAAACCAACAACAACACGAAAAGGGGAACTGGAAAAGTGAGGTTAAAAAAATAGGCACAGAAAGCTGAACCAGGAATGGCGTGAATATAGCTAAGGCCTCCTATGAAATGATGGTATTGGGAAGGGAGTCATCAGTCAGGTGTATGGTCCTCAGGGCACAAATATCTCCATAGAGGAAAGGCTGAGTACAAATATTTGGCTGGCATCTCTGTTAAAAAAGGGAAAGGGGCATTAGTTTTTCCCCTCCCCTCATACACATGCCACTCATTTCTTTTGAAGTATTATAGTGTTAGACTTGGACGTTCAGTTTAGAGGTAATTTAGTTCAATCCTCTCATTTTATAGATAAAAAAAGTTGAAGGCATAAGAGGTGACGTGGTCTGACTAAGGTCACATAGCTAGTTAATAGTTACAGGGTCAGGGGAAATCATTTCTAGTCATCCTGATCTATACCTTGCCACTGGACCCAGATGGCTCTGGAGGAGAAAGTGAGGCTCGTGACCTTGCACAGCCCTCCCTCACTTAAATCCAATTCACTTGCAAGTCATAGCATCATCTTCCTGATGTTGTGGTCCTCTTTGAGAACGAAGGACAAAAAACAACAGTCAGGACTTCAGAAGAACATAGGTCTCCTGACTCCAAGTCCCATGTGCTCTCCACTGAATCACATTTCTCTGCATTTTAGAGAATTGTCTTTTACTACTCTGATCATAGACTTAGAGTTACATAGAAATATTTGCCCCTGCATTCTTTGGTCCTAGATTGCTGTGTCTTTTAGCAGTCCCAGTCCCATCTGATTCTAGGTCCTTCAACTATTTGTGTGACCATGGACTTAACCTCTCTGGGTCTCAGTTTCTTCATCTGTAAAATGAAATGATGGAACTAGATAACAATTTTAAATCTGTGATCCTATGATCCTGATTTTATATATGGTAGAGTCACACCCAACCATAAATGATTCCTCCTTCCCATTTTTGTGAATTGCTTTCATACTGTCCTTGATTACTTGTAGTCTGGAATGATCTCTTTCTCAGTTTGAGCCAAGATGTTACTTGTGGGGCTTTAAGATAGAGACCTATAGTCATGTATCCCTATACACTCCCCAATTACCCTTGATTCCGAGCCCAGTTCCCTTTGAATTTCCAGAAAAATAAAAAGTCCATAGCTTTAGCCTTTCCAAAGAGAATGGCTTTACAGCTGTTTTTGACAGAATGTGGTATTCTTTGCTATCTCTCCACTATTTCCATTATTCACGTTTCCTCTATTGTTTTTTTTTTAATTGTCAAAAGGAGGAGAGGGGGAGATATTGATGTGGAAAAAGGACTGAGAAATCAGAAGACTCTGATTTTGTTTCCCTTAACTCTTTTAAATGCCTCTCCTTTAGTTCTCTCCCCCCCCATTCTACTGCATCTAATTGCATATGTATTACCATTTCAACTTTTTGAAATAGAAAGTCATTCACTGCTATTTTGATTGTTAAGGACATGCATTTAACAAGCCAGCAGACTTGGCTATTTACTAGTTTGAATATGTGGATCTTTTTTGTCTTTATTTAGCTGCCTTTTGTAAGTTGGAAAGCAAAGACTCTGGCTTCTATCTTCTCATTAAAAATAGATCCTTTCATGACTTGGGGATTCAGAGCCTGTGAGTCATCATCTCCAGTATCAAAGACTTGGGATGACACTCAATAGGGACCCAGCATCAAGGAGCAGAGATGGCAGCCTGGTGGTTCATGTTATCAACATGTTCCCTTTTTATTTCAGGAAGCTGGATGCTTTCATCTACGATGCTGCAGTGCTGAATTACAAGGCTGGGAGAGATGAAGGCTGCAAACTGGTGACAATTGGGAGTGGCTATATCTTTGCTACCACTGGGTATGGCATTGCCCTCCAGAAAGGCTCCCCATGGAAGAGGCAGATCGACCTGGCCCTTCTTCAGTTTGTTGGTGATGGTAGGGACTGGGCTATACCTTCCTTTGTTGTATTCTTCTTTGGGTTCTTTAGTGGTTTTTAATTGACTTCCTAATGAGTCTCTGAAGGCCTTGATAGGATATCTTTTTTTTTTTCTCAAAAAAACCGAAAGGTGCGGTGGTGTAGTACAAAGAGTTCTGAATTGGAAATGAGGAGATCCAAATTCCAGGCCAGTCTCTGCCACTAAGTAGAACTTGAATAATTGAACTAGCTCCACATTACCTCTTATGTCTTCAACTTTTTCATCTATAAAATGAGAGAATTGGACTAAATTATCTCTAAATTGAACTTCCAACTCTAAGATTATAATACTTCAAAAGAAGTATGAGTGGCATGTGCATGAGGGGAGGGGAAAAACCAATGCCCCCTCCCCTTTTTTAATAGAGATGCCAGTCAAATATTTTCTCCTTTTTGAACCTCAGTTTCCTCATTTGTGGAATGAGAGTAGGTAGTTTAAATGTAAATAATCTAAAATGAGAAGTAGATAATCTCTAAGTCTCCTTCCTTCTCAAGAACTCTTGAGTGAAGGCTTGAGGATGCATCTCCCAGCTCCCCTTCTTTGGATCACATTGGAGATTCCTTCCATGGCTGAGGTCTCTGATATGGTCATTAGTTCAAGCTAGCAGCAGAGTCTAAATAAATATCCTATGCTCTGCAGTTCAGCTGCTTGGATAACTCTTTCTTTAACTTTTCCTCCCACCTCTACATACCAGGCTCATGCATTAAATTTTCATGGCAGAAATTATAAAAATACTTAACCCATAAATTAGATAATGTATTTAACTAGCTAGCATAGGTTACTTGCCTTGTAAAGATTCTTCAAAGTGTGTCTAGAAGCTTCTAGGGGCATGATCCAATGATTGCCCATTTCCTCTGCCCCAAATCAAATTCTAAGTCACCCTTCTTGGTTGACCATTTGGTAGGTCCCATCTCACTGAAATCCTTAAACTTATTTCCCTGAGAAGCTGATAAGAGAGACATGTGTAACTTTCCAGAGTCCTTGTGTACCAAAAAGAATGAAGAAGAATAATTTAATCCCATTTCCAAAAAAGGTCTTTACCCAAGTTATGTGAGAATGAAGTTGTCTGTCCAATTCCTAAAGTCCTCAAGTGAAAAAAATTCCATACGTAGCTTCAGAACTGAATAACTACCATCATGTTTTGTCCACTGTCCTCAGAATGATGTCAACTAAACCCTTAAGGTTGTTGAGCAGAAAAAAACAAAACAAAACAAAACAAAACAAAAAGCAAAACCAGTAGTCCATTATGTAAAAGAAGGAAGATGAAGAACATAAATGTTGAGAAAGGCCACAATTTGGCTCAATGTATTTGTAGAGCATGGAAGCAGGGTAATGTACTGCTTTTGTTCAAATAGGTGCTTTTCCACCTGTAGGCCAGAAAATGGGGTTTGGAGTTTCCTGGTGGGAGGTGATGTCTTCTTGGCTCCACATGTGGAAGTCAGCTGGAGACAGGCGCATAGGAAAGGAAATGATGTTGGTACAGGGGGCATCTTAAGATAATCTTCTCCGAAAGCTGTGTCCAATTCTGAATGTCTCCCTAGGAGTAAATACATGAATTAACACAGCTGCATAAATATTTCACTTATCTTATGCTACTTCTGCAGGATTAATTATGCTCTAAAATTAGACCTGCTAAGGAGCAAAATGCCGAGCAGTAGCTAATTATTATTCATCTTCTAGAATGGAATGTTTAGCTCTTGTTATAGAGTAGCTTCATCGGACGATTATGAGTCTAATGAGTGTCAAAAGCATAAAAAAAGATTCCTAATGAGTTGTGTAAATATAACCTTTTGAGTGGAGAATTTATTTAATGGGAAAACCTCTTACACGAGGCCTGCCAGGCATCTTATATGGGATATAGGTTGCCATGTCTTGATGGGCATTACTGAGAACATTCCTTAAGTCAAGAGGCCACTTTCTTTCTCTTTACCTCAACACTTATAGCTGTGGCATATTTCAGAAGATGAGAAATATCAATGCATCCTTGTGTGACTCTTAGAAGTCAAGAGAAGCCATCAAGTATGTACTGAACCTCCTATGTGCTCATCATCAATTCATCAATAAAGATTTATTAAGTACTATGTGTTAGGCATTGTGTTGGGTGCAGGAGAGAAAGAATATGTAAAGTGAGATACAGGGAACTTGCGTACTGACTGAGAAGTCAGATGATCTACACATATTAAAAAGAAAAATAATAATATAATTCTTGTTATTGTGGGGGATACAACAGTATGAGAAACAGTGCTGACCTTTGAGAAATTTGAAGTCTTGTTGAGGAGACCAAGCTTATATATATATATATATATATATATATATATATATATATATAT
>NW_020954610.1:52447159-52480555 GCF_900497805.2 Vombatus ursinus
TATATATATATATATATATATATATATATATATATATATATATGTGTGTGTGTGTGTGTGTGTGTATGTATATGTATGTATGTATACATATATACATATATATACACAGGTAGCTACACATGTACATATACATACACATACATATATGTATATATATACATATACATATATATAATTAGAGAAGGATAAAATGGCATACAATAGATTTCTGAATTCTGCAGAACAAATAGTAAGCAAGTTAAAGTTTCAGAAAAGAGAGATCTGCGTGACTTTAGGTCACCAAAGAAATCAACACAAAGGAGATAAGCCTGAAGCTTGGGTTTAAACAAGGGATCAAAGCTCAAAGGGCAAATGCTTGCTTTGGATTATAATAGATAACCTCTAAAATTTCTTTCAACATGAAATATATACATATGTGTAAGCATGTTTTTTCCCCTTATGGGTCATGGGTTTGTGGGAATGGCAGAGACAAAGGAAGAAAGGTTTTCATCATGAGCTAATGCACGAAGGTGTAAATGAGTATGCCACGCATAGAGAACAGGAAACGACCAATTGGCCTGGAACAGAAAATCCAAGTTGGTATAGAGTGGAAGATAAGTTTGGGTAATTGGCTTGATTAAGGTCAGACAATGCCTAGTAGTGAAATGAGGGGTAAGAAAAAAGGCAGATGAGATCTTTGTAGCCTGATTGTCACAGCAATCAGAGGGGGCCTCTTTTGCTGCAGACCTGCCTGTATTTTCCTTTCTTACTCCTCACCACATTTATGTTCAAGAGACCTCTGGTTTTTAGTCTTAAAAGGCAATATTTTAGTGACATAAGGTATGATGAGTCATTCCCATCTCTCTTGGCTCACTTTGCCATACAGAGCCCCCAACTTTTCTATTTTGAAAAAAAAGGCCATGATTTTTCTGATTGAAAGAGACCAGATGATAATGTACTTGTGTTAATAAGGAGCTAGAACCCCACTGTTATTTCTAATAGTATTTCCATACATGTTGGTCCATGAAAATAATGATCAGAGCACTCATGGGAGGTGTGGTAGTAGAATTAAGGGAGTACTGGGCCTGGTATTCCCTGCATGAGTTAAGATTTAAGTTTTGATTTTTATTTGTTAGCCATCCATTTTACTGAAGTATGTCCGATGTTTTCTGGGGGATGATAGAACCCACGCTGTCTGAGAGGAAATGCTACTGTGATTTCTTTGTGTCTAATTAGGAATCACATAAATTGCTCTGGGCCCCTGGATGATTCTCTAATATCCTTGGTATTGACACTTCCCTTTTTCCCACTTTGTTTCTAATACATGCATAATTCGATCTTCCCAGGATACTACTGTTTGCACTCGATTTTGTGGGATTTGTGTCAAACTCGTTTTCTCATAAGAGAAGTAACCATGCGTACACTTCTGTGTTCAGGATCACCCATGGAAATACGAAATTCTGTTCAAAAGGGGCCTTAACTATTAGAAAAGACAGGATAATCAGTGTGATGAGATTTGAAGGGACTCCCCTACCAGAATACTATCTTTTCTCTTCTGAAAGTCCATTATTAGACATTCATTCCTTTGGCCAAAGCACTACTTTTCCTATCCGGTCCTCTTAGAATATAGCAAAAACACTAAGAAGGAATAGATAGGGGCAGCTAGGTGGTGCAGTGGATAGAGCAGTGGCCCTAAAGTCAGGAGTACCTGAGTTCAAATCCGGCCTCAGACCAAACACTTGACACTTACTAGCTGTGTGACCCTGGGCAAGTCACTTAACCCCTACTACCTACAAACAAGGGTTAAGTAGTTTGCCCATGGTCACATAGATAGTAAGTATCTAAGACCATACTTGAATTTAAGTGGGTCTTCCTGACTCCAGGACTGAGGCTCCATCACTGAGCCACCTAGCTGCCTCTCAGGAAAAAAAAAAAGAAAGAAAAATGTTAGAAAGAGAGGAAATGATGGGTAGGTGGGGAGGACTAGGGATAAACTTTGCTGACTTCACATCTTTGTCAATGGTCCTGGTCCTGGCCATGGCCTTACAGAAAAAAACAAAAAAACAAGCAACAAAAAAAAAAAAAAACATTTCCCTCTAGGCTGGTTCCTATCCATGCAAAATCCAAACATTTCTGCTTCATTGAATCTCCCTAACAAAGTCCTCTGGGAAGCTAACCAGCATGTAGAAGGTTTTTTTTTTTTCTTTTTAAAACCTTTGCTATGGTCTTTTATTTTCCAAATAAAATTTCCTTTGTCTTTTCTCCTTTATCTCCAGGGACAGACTCTATATACTGTGAGTGACCCATACCTGTGTTTTGTCACTTGGAAAATCATGTTCTTCCTTATGAGATCCCAAGATCATAAATTTAAAGCTTAAGGAGGCCTTAGAGGTCATTTAGTCCAACCCTTTTCTTTTACAGAGAAAACTGAGCCCTAGAGTGGTTTTTAAGACTTGCCCAAGGTCATATAAGTGGTGAGTGGCAGTCAGAATTTGAACCTGGGTCCTCTCATTCCAAATGCAATATCTTTTCTTCTATATACCACTGTCTCCAGTATGTTTATCTGATAGATATTCTACTTTGACTTAAACATATTTTCTCTTCACAAGCATGATGGTAAGCATTCTCATAGTTATAGACGTCTAGGGATGGAAGTCACTGTAGAGATAGTCTAATCCTAAACTCTCTCTTTTTTTTTTGTTACAGATAGGAAATAGTGGTTCAGGCAGATGTGACTTCCCCAAGACCATAACACTCCTTAGTGGCAGAGCTAGTACTCAAAACCATGTTTCCTGTCTCTCGGGCCAGTGTTCCTTCCATTTCATCTCTACTTGATATATGAAAGGAAAGACAGGCTAAGAAAAAACCCATTTATTGCTCTGTCATCCATCTGTCTCCCCAGTATGTTAGCACTTTTCTTATCACTCATTCCTCTTTTGATGATGCTTCTCACACTTAAGCATGGGTTCTTAATTTTTTCTGTGTGGCATGGACCCGTTTGGCAATCTTGTGGAGCCCATGATCTTCTTCGCAAAATAATCTTATTTTTAAACGTATAAAAATAAAATATATGAGATTACAAAGGCAACTAATTAGGTTAAAATACAATTATCTCTTTAAAAAATATTAATTCACAGACCCAGGTTAAAAACACCTGAAGAGTGTTTTTTGTTATCAGGGTCTTCTGTAAGAAGGGCATATTAGAAGCATGGCCAGAGAGATTGTTCCATGGCTGAAGCTGCAGGTGATCTTGCCGTAGCTACATATGAATGGAGAAACATCCTTCTAGTCTAGCAACATGAGCTGTCAGTGTTTAAGAGCAGAAGGAAGAGAAATTGACACGCAAATTTAATTCCTCTTACTGCAACCCCTTTTTTGTATACTACAAATTTCCCTGTGTGTTTGTCTTAAGCATTTCCAAAGGCATGGTTTGTTTTCCTTGGGTGCTCTGGTAATGGTGGGCACAGTGCTGTTGTTTCTATGTGTCATACCCTCTTTAAGCAATGACTGGGAAAAGATGTGACCAGGGAGTATGTGGGTGGCAGCCTAAACAAAGAAGAGCAAGTGAGAACATGAGGTTGAAATTCGTGCTTCACACAGCTGGGTTTTGACCAAGGGGTCAGGTAGTTGGTTTGTAGATAAAGAGTGTTCGGCTGTGCTCATCATTCTAGAGACTCAATAAGCAGTCATGTGTTTCTGCAAAGACAAGCTGTCAGAGAGAGGGGTGAGGGGTGAGAAATTCTGTGATGTAGGATTCATACTCTGTGTGTTTGTGTTTATGTATGTATGTGAATATGAGTGTGTGTGTGTGTGTGTGTGTGTGAGAGAGAGAGAGAGAGAGAGAGAGAGAGAGAGAGAGAGAGATTCATACATATAGAAAGGGGAATACAGAGGTAAACAGACATACAAAAAGAGAAAGAGGGAAAGAGACAGAAACAGAGAGAGATAAAAAATAGAAATAGAGATGGAGATGTAGGTAGTGACAGACTGACAGACAGACAGACATAGGCAGATAGATGCAGATAGAGCACCAATCAGATAAACAAATAAAGAAAGACAGACAGACTTGCAGACACATAGGGAGAGAGAGACAAGACAGACACGACACAGTGGGGAGAGAAAGAGAGAGAGAGAGAGAGAGAGAGAGAGAGAGAGAGAGAGAGAGAATCATAGAATTCCTAGTTTCCTTCAAATCACAAATGAGAGGCCTTTCCTGATCCACTCCCTCCTTTGCTACACCCTTTATCCCTAATTGTTGGAAATATTTCCCTCTTGCAATGACTTTGTATTTATGTGTTTGTGTATTGTATGTGTTGTGTTTCCAGCCAAATCTCTAGTAGAAAGGTAAGTTGCTCAAGGCCAGGGACTGGTTTTCATTCTGTCTGTATCTTCAGTACCTGGCAGCTTGTCTTGTATTCAGTAGGCTTTTAATACATCTTTCCTAGATTGTATTGGATTGAGGAGTATTTGGTTCAGGAAGACTGTTTCACCTGTGCCTTGAAAACCCTAACTTGTATCCATTCAAAAAGCAGACATAACCAAGTCCCCGAATGAAATTGACTAAGTTTAAGGACAAATGAGTTTCCCTCAGCTGACTCCCAGGCAGCTATTGAGAGAGTACTTGAAAGTGTACCGCTCACTTAGAAGCTGACTCACTGATGAGCTGCTGTTTTGTGGGTTTTCTAATCTTTGGTTCCTGCCGACAACCCCTGTGAACAGCTCTTCCGCGCTCATGTCCTCGGATGACTCAAGATCACCCTGTTGTACTTGTCTATCTGGGCCCATTTCAGGTGATAAACAATACAACGAGGGTGTGGAGCAAGGGGAGCAGGAAATAGAACGTTCTGACAGTGTCCTTTCAGATCATAAAACAAGAATGTTTGGAGGGGGAAAGAGTTAGACTGAAGTGTCAGTGAGTCACATACCTCTGTCAAAATTGGTTAACAAGCCTCTTAACCATTCCCAAATAACAGGCTTCTCTCTCAGTTCTAGTGCTCTCCCCTTCTCTCTCTGGCCTTTAAAACCCTTCATGACCTGACTACAACCTACCTTTCCAAGTTAATTATGTGCTATTCCCATTGACACACTTTACTATCCAGCCAATCTGCCCTGCTTGTTCTTCTTCATCCATGACTTTAGGTTTTTGTGTTGTGTGCTTTCTCCTTCCCTCTCCTTCTAAGAATTCCTAGTTTACTTCAAAGTTCACCTCAAACTTCCTATTTAAGTTCTTTCCGGATCCCACCAGATACTATTGCCATCCCTCTCTCCCAAAAATTCTTGTTCAGTAATTTTTTTAGTAATGTCCAACTCTTTGTGATCCCCTTTTAGGGTTTTCTTGGTCAAGGATATTGGAATGGTTTGTCATTCCCTTCTCCAGTTCATTTTATAGATAAGGAAATTGAGGCAAACAGGGTTAAGCTACTGCCCAGGGTCACACGTAAGTGTCCGAAGCCGGATTTGAACTCAGGAAAACGAGTCTCACTGACTCCAGGCCTGATGTTCTAACTACCATACCACCTGGCTGCCTCCCGCCCCCAAAATTACCTTATTTTAATTTTGCATCTGTTTCTACAGGTATATCTTGTCTCCCTTGATGGATTTGAAGTTTTCTGGGGTTGGAAACTTTTATGTTTTTGCCTTTGTAGCCCTAGTACACAGAAAAATGTCTAACACACAATAGGTGCTTAATAAATGCTTGCTAATGAATGGATTCATTGATGACAGCAAGATTAGTCTATTCCAAATGGGACTTGAACATTGAGCGATAGGTGGGTGGGAAGAAGTGATCAGTTCTCCATACAATATTTCATGGGGAGAGAAGAGATAACCATGCCCATAATCCCTAGAAACTTTGTCTAGTACCCTAACATCAAGGGAATTAAATCGAAGTATTGCAAATTTACAGGGACTGCTAGGTGGCACAGTAGATAGAGTACCTGACCTGGAGTCAGGGAGACTCATCTTCCTGAGTTCAAATCTGACTTCAGACACTTACTAGCTGTATGACCCTGGGCAAGTCACTTAACTCTGTTTGCCTCAGTTTCCTCCTCTGTAAAATATGCTAGAGAATGAAATGGCAAACCACTCCAGTATCTTTGCCAAGAAAATCCCAAAAGAGATAACAATAAGTCAGACACGACTGAAATGACCAAACAACGATAGCAAAATGTTTTTATCAGTCTTTATTCGGTGGCCAATATATGGTAGGGAAACAGTCCCTGAGCTTCACCAGCCTGTGGACTCACTCAGTTGTTTACTTTGATGTTGGAGTTTTGCCCCGTGCTTTATTTCTCCTCAAGGCACTGGGGCTTCTAATTTTGTTCAGGCATCTGGAGACCCTGGTGATTTGGAAAACCTGACAGATGAAAAATGGGAAAGCTCTCTAGTGGCAGGATGATGGTGACCATGGAAATGAGCGTGTGGGAAATTAGTCATATTGGTTGGGCTATTTATTCAGCAACCTTGTTCAGCTAAGATTGAAACAGACACATGTTGTCCTAACCACCCCCAAAGACCTGCTTTCATTTATCAACAGAAACAGTAATCTTTCGTTTAAAAATAATAAAAGTTGATCCAAGCATGAGAAATCTGAATAGAACTCAGCCAAAGTGCAGGACTTGTCCGTGATTGGTTCTGAGCTGGTCCTAAATTTGTCGAAGAGGACTTAACCTTATTCCCAATGCATTTGGTTAAAGTGGGGACACCATGAATACTTCTTATTTGGCAGGACAGAAAAGAAGTGTGGCTATATGCACACCTTCAGAGATGATAGCATAGCTTGGCTAAATCAGATTAGAGAGACAGTGTGGTATAGCAGACAGAGCATTGGCCTGAGAGTCAAAGGCCTAGGATATTGCCCCAATTCTACCACAAACTAGCTTGAATAATTCAACTCAGTAAGCATTTATTAAGTGCTTACTTCATTCAAGGCCATAGGCTAGATTTTGGAGCCATAAAACAAAACAGACCTTGTCCTCAAGAAGCTTATATTCTACTTCAGGAGTACAATATTTCAGGAAATTCAAAATAATTTCAAGGAGAGAGTACTAACATCTGGAGAGATCTGGAAAGGCCCCACATAGGAAGTGGTGTCTAAACTGTACTTTGAAGGAAGCTAGGGGATTCTTTAAGGCAGAGGTTACAGACATGGCGAAGGACCACTAATTCAAAGACATGAGTATGGGAGATAGAACATTGAACAACTAGCAGGCCACTTGGAGTGGAAAGGTAAATTAAAGCCGTGCTTTGAGTTCCATGATCTTAGCTTTAGGACCTTACAGTCAAAGATCTAGAGATGGAAAGGACCATACGGATCATCTAATTCAACCCCCCTCATTTTACCAATAAGAAAACTGAGGCTCGGAGAGATTAAGTAACATCTCCAAGGTTACACAGGTAGTAGGGGATAGAGGCAGGTAAAGGGCAATGAGGTGGTGCAGTGGATAGTGCTGGGCCTGGAGTTATCTTCCTGAGTTGAAATCTGGCTTTAGATACACACTAGTTGCGTGACCCTAGGCAAGTCACTTAATTTTGTTTGCTTCAGTTTCCTCATCTGTAAAATGCTGGAGAAGGAAATGGCAAACCACTCCACTATCTTTGCCAAGAAAACCCCAAATGGGGTCACAAAGAGTCAGACACAGCTGAAAACAACTGAACAACAGAAGAGACAGAAGCAAGATTTGAACCTTTATCTTCTGAACTCCAAACCAGTGCCTTTTCCACAGAAACCTTAGAGATCATCTGGTCCAAGTCTTCCAACTTACAGATGAACGTTTCTTCCTCTATAAAATGAGGATTTGGATAAATAAACCCTGCTTTGGGGCAGAGCCAAGATGGCGGAGGGAAAGCAGTGACTTGCTAGAGGTCTCCCCCAAACCCCTCCAAATACCTACAAAAAATGGCTCTAAACAAATTCTAAAGCAGCAGAACCCACAAAAAAAAGAGTAAAACAAATTTCCAGCCCAAGACAACCTGGATGGCTGATCAGAAAGGTATATCACGCTGGGCTGGGAGAGGAGCACAGTTTGGCGTGGACATGCAGGCCGCAGCGACCCTGGAGCAGGCCTCAGCGACCCTGGAGAGGCCTCAGAGGACTGAATCACGGGCAGCTGTGGTGGTTTCCAGACTTCTCAACCCCTGAACACCAAAGATAACTTAGAAGATCAGTGGGAAAAGTCTGTTACTGCAGTGAGAGATGAAGCTAAATCTCAGCTGCCCCGAGGGCAGCGTCTGGCTTCTGAGCTTCCAGCCCACAGACTGGGGGGGAATTGAGTGGCTGATCAGAGTGGGGTTGCAAGGATCTCTTTGCCAGGGCTGAGGCAGGAGTCTCTTGCTTTACTGGTGCTTGGATCTGGGTCAGTTCTGAGGAGTGGTCCTGGGGTGAGAAGGAGCACTGGTGTGGTGGAGCTTGTTGCAGCGGTAGAGAGGAAACACCTCGCCCCTTATCATACCACCTTGGAAGAACTGACACTTTTCATGTCCCTAGAAGTATCTCTGAAAACAGCTGTACAAACCCCCGAAGCTTGGGACAGTACATTCTCCACATTGGAAACAGACTCTTACCTTAACAAAGAGTTTAAAACTCAAGTAATTGGTTGGGATCGTGAGCAAGCAGCGCAAAAAGAGTCAGACTATATTATCTTACTTTGGTGACAAAGAAGATCAAAACATACAACCAGAGGAAGAAAACAAAGTCAAAGTTCCTACATCCAAAACTTCCAAGAAAAATATGACTCAGTCCCAAGCCTTGGAAGAGCTCAAAAGGGATTTTGAGAAGCAAGTAAGAGAAGTAGAGGAAAAGCTGGGAAGAGAAATGAGAGTGACGCAAGAAAATCATGAAAAGCAAGTTAACAGCTTGCTAAAGGAGACCCAAAAAAATACTGAAGAAAATAACACCTTAAAAAATAGCCTAACCCAAATGGCAAAAGAGATCCAAAAAGCCAACGAAGAAAAGAATGCCCTAAAGAGCAAAATCAGACAAATGGAAAAGGAAGTCCAAAAGATTACTGAAGAAAATACTTCCTTAAAAATTAGAATAGAGCAATTGGAAGCTAGTAACTTTATGAGAAATCAAGACACTGTAAAACAAATCCAAAAGAATGGAAAATTAGAAAACAATGTGAAATATCTCATTGGAAAAACAACTGACCTGGAAAATAGATCCAGGAGAGAGAATTTTAAAATTATTGGACTATCTGAAAGCCATGAGCAAAAAAAGAGCCTAGACATCATCTTTCAAGAAATGATCAAGGAAAACTGCCCTGATATTTTAGAGCCAGAGGGCAAAGTAGAAATTGAAAGAATACACCAATCTCCTCCTGAAAAAGATCCTCAAAGGAAAACTTCTAAGAATATTGTAGCCAAATTCCAGAGTTCCCAGGTCAAGGAGAAAATATTACAAGCAGCCAGAAAGAAACAATTCAAGTATTGTGGAAACACAATCAGGATAACACAAGATTTAGCTGCTTCTACATTAAGGGACCACAGGGCATGGAATATAATATTCCAGAGGGCAAAGGAGATAGCATTACAACCAAGAATCACCTACCCAGCAACACTGAGTATAATACTTCAGGGGGAAAAATGGTCATTCCATGAAATAGAGGAATTTCAAGCATTTTTGATGAAAAGACCAGAGCTGAATAGAAAATTGGACTTTCCAATACAAGACTCAAGTGGAAAATGAAGAGGTAAACAGGAAAGAGAAATCATAAGAGACTTATTAATGTTGAACTGTTTATATTCCTGCATGGAAAGATGATATTTGTAACTCATGAGACCTTTGTCAGTATTAGGGTATTTGGAGGGAAAAAATTATGTGTATGTATATATACATATAGATAGATAGATGGATAGATAGATAGATAGATAGATAGAGGGTACAGGGTGAGTTGAAGATAAAGAGGTCATATCTGGAGAATAAAATTAAAGGGTGAGAGAGGATTATACTAGGAAAAGGAGAAAGGGAAAGGTAGAACGGGGTAAATTATCTCACAAAAAACAGAAAAGAAAAGGCTCTTACAGTGGAGGGGAAATGGGGGAAGGTGAGAGGGAATGAGTGAATCTTATTCTCATAGGATTTGACTTAAGAAGGGAATAACATACACACTCAATTGGGTATGGAAATCTGTCTTACCCTACAGGAAAATAGGAGGGGAAGGGGACAAGAGAGTAGGGGGATGATAGAGAGGAGGGCAGATTGGGAAAGGGGGTAATCAGAAACAAATACTTCTGAGGAGGGACAGGGTCAAAAGAAAGAATAGAATAAATGGGGGGGGGCGGGATAGGATTAAGGGAAATAGAGTTAGTTTTTCACAGCATGTTTACTATGGAAGTGTTTTGCATAACTGCACAAGTATAGCCTGTATTGAGTTGCTTGCCTTTTCAATGAGGGTGGGTGGGGAGGGAGGAAGGGAGAAAATTTGGAACCCAAAGTTTAAAAAAACACGTTTAAAAAAAATGTTTTCACATGCAACTGGGAAATAAGAAATACAGGAAATGGGATACAGAAACCTATCCTGCCCTACAAGAAAATAGAAGGGGAAAGGGAGTGAGATAGCAGGGAAAGCAGACTATGGGAAGGGGTATTCAGAATGCATGCCTCTTGGGGTGGGGGGAGGGGCGAGATGGGGTGAAAATTTGGAACTCAAAATCTTGTGGAAGCAAATGTTGAAAACCAAAAAATAAATAAATAAATGAAAAAAATGCAAAAAAAATGAGGATTTGGATTAGACAGATCTCTAAGGACCTTCTTGCTTTGATGTTCTCTAATTCAAATGGGCTTCATTATTGCCAATACAAAATCTGAATGGAAAACTTGCTTATACACACAGACCTTCATTTACATATGCAAGAATCCAGCTGTGCCCTTATTGAACAAAATCATTTTCAGTGCTGGGCATCCATAAGGAACAAGCTGGAGGGGTAGTAGAATGAACATATTCCTTGAGTTACCCTAACAACAAAGCCAGCTTGACCCCTCTCTGCCCTATATGATGTGTCACAGGCAAATAATCTACTCCAAAAAAGCAATTTGGGGGAAAGAGGAAAGCATGATTCCTCAGTATAGATTAGCAATAACAGTTTTAACTGCTTTTCCATTGGCCTGTGACCAGATGGAACCATAAAAATTAGACTTGTTTATCTCCTGCCTAATTTTAACCAGAGGCATATTCAGAATAACAATAGAATGGTTTGGGTTTTGTTTCTTTTTTGGAGTGGGTTTTTTTTTTGTTTGTTTTTGTTTTTTTGGCTTAAGGTACACATGAGACAAGGAGATCCTTCACACTTCCCTTTTAGTGAAGGCCTAGGGATTTCCATCTGCATACTTGCCCAATAGTATGGTTGGGATCTGGAGAGTCACTGTTTATTATCAATGTGACACCCAGATGAAAGCAGGGTCAGTAGTGCCATCCCAGACTAGATGAGGAGTGAATGCCTCATGCCAAAGAGGTTTAAATGTCAAGAGAGCTGTAAAAACTCCAATGAGATTTAATGAATAGCTTGCTACAGAGTCCAGCTCTGTCATAGCACCACACACAAGGCAATTCAGGATTTATGAGTTTGATAAGCCCTGATCAAACCCTTTTCTCAATTGACAATGTTCTATTTTCTTTTGTTTTAAATTTCCTCTTCATACTTCTGCCTCAGTAACCAGTTTTAAGCCTCATTCATGCTATTCCACTAAAAAATAGATGTACACACACACACACACACACACACACACAGAGACAGAGAGAGAGAGAGAGAGAGAGAGAAACAGAAAGACTTACAGGTTTTCAAATCACTACTCTCTTATATGTATGGTATCCTCAATTAGAACATAAAAACCCTGGAAGCAGGAACTTTCTCATTATTTTTCCTATATCCTCAGTTTCTAGCAAAACAGCTGACATATAGTAGGTGATTAATAAATACTTGTTGATTGTTATTGAACACAGGCTATTGCTGATAACATCATTACTGTAATAACTGAGAGGATTGAATAGAGAGATTACCATTATGTCAGAAAGTGTTGGGTTCAAGTCTTTCCTTTGATACATAGTAGTTATGGGGCAGACATTTATTACTTCTCAGGACCTTGGACAACTCTCAAGAGTATATTACAGAGCAACTAGGTGGTGCACTGGTTAGAGCACCGTCCTCAGGAGGGCCTGAGTTCAAATCAGGCCTCAGACACAAAACACTTACTAGCGGTGTGACCCCAGGCAGGTCAGTTAACCCCATTGCCCAGCAAAAAAAAAAAATATATATATATATATATTACAAAGTGGTTGATGATACACATCAGTAGAGAGAGTTTCCAGAATAAGATTTCCCCACAATGAGGAAACCACCAGTCCAGAACCACCCTATCAACTTCCCTGTGTTTGTTTCATCTGTAAGAAGGGAGCACACATACTCCTTTTTGCCCTACATGTTTGGAACCATAATGATCCCCCTCCTAACCTTCATACCAATTTTGATACCTTTCATGGTATAGTGGAAATAGTTTGAATTTAAAGTTGAAAGACCTAGTTTTGAAACCCAGCTCTGGCATTTGCTACTTATGTGACTTTGGGCAAATCACTTCCCTATTATGGACCTCAGTTTCCTCATCTGTAAAGTGAGGGGTTGGAGTAAATGACCCCTAAATTCCCTTCTAGATCTAAGTCAATATTCCTGCATGACCTTAAACAAATCACTTATTCTTTCTGAATCTCAGTATCCTCATCTATAAAATTAAAAAGTTGGAAATTATAAACTCTAATTTCTTTCCAGCTCTGAATCTATGTTCCTGTGATCCCTCTTTTATCCCACAATTCCCTTGTCCCAATTTTGGCACTTCAGATTTTGGAGGAGTGAAAAGGGGAAAGTGGGAGGTGGGAAAATTGATGTAGAATAATTACAGACGCAACGTGTGGCCTGGAATTAAAGCCCCTAAAAGAAAAACAAGCCAGATAATCCTTCATTTCACAGTACCACCACCACACAGGCTTTCCCTCCTCCTCTTACGGCTAAAAAAGCCTTTGTACTTTGTACAGCATCCTTTCCAAAAAGGTTCTAAATGAGCAAACTTTATTTTACTTAAAGAGGCAACTGAGAACTACAAAAGTCAAGAAACTTTCTGAGAGGCACATTGTGGGGGAGGGATGATTCTTAATAATGGAATATAAAGTTTCTTGTTTTCTTTCTAACCTCCAGATGGTCCTCTGCGTCCAACCCTATTTCAAAATGAAAATCTGGACCAGCTGGTTTGATGCTTGACGAAGCTCGACCCATTTAAAAATAGTTCTCCAGACCTTAGAGTAAATAACAACAGCTCACCTTCTATAGGACTTTACAATTGTCATATATTATCTCCACCCCTCTCCTGTTTTCACTTGTTCACCATAAGGCCCAGCTCACATGTGACATCTTCCATGAAGTTTTTTCCTGAATACTTGACTTGAAGTCTTTTCTCCATTTTCTGAACTCCCATAACACCTTCTACCTCTGACATATTTACTAATCTTCTTCTATTTTGTATTATTGTTCCTTGTGTTTTTGTCTTATCTCCACCATGATTGTGTGAAGTTCCTACATCATGTTGTATTTGTGTTTTTTTGTTTCCCTTTGGCTAGAATTTTCTGAATACAAAAAGATCTGGGTTCAAATTCTGTCTCAAACTTTGTTGTTCAGTCCTGTCTGACTCTTTGCAATACAGGAGTAGTTTGCCATTTCATTCTAGATGAGGAACTGAGGCAGGTTAAGTGGCTTCCCTAGGTCACACAGCTACTAAGTATCTGAAGCCAGATTTGAACTTGGGAAGATGATTCTTCCTGACTCCAGGCCCAGTGCTCTATCCACTGTGCCACCTAGCTGCTCCTCTGAAACTTATTAGCTGTTTGGCTCTGTACAAGTCATTTAACCTCAGACAGCTCCCAGGGATTTATCTGCTGAATTATAGATAGATGGCAAACTGCTTTCTTATACCAGGATTCCCTTCACACTAATGAAATCACTAAAGAGAAAGAATGGTACATCTGCCCCTTACTACTTGCATGACCTTGGGAAAGTCATTTAACCACCATAGGCTTATTCTCTTCATCTGCAAAATGAGGGGGTTGAACTAGGGACCCTCTGAGGTCCTTTCCAGCTCCAGATCTTTGAATCTATGTTTCAGTCTATAAGGATTTAGAGCTAAAAGATCTGGTTTCAAATCCTAGATCTCCCACTTGTTTCCTTTGTGAACTTAAAAAAAATCACTCAACCTCTCTGGGCCTCATTTTCTTCATCTGTAAAATGGGGATAATAATAGCACCTACCTCACAAAATTATTGTGAGAATCATGAGATAACACACACAAAATTATTTGCAAACTTTAAAGCACTATATAAATGTTAGTTATTATTATTGCTAACAATAATACTAATAGATGAGAAATATGAGAATCAAAATTCATGCAACTGCTGAGTGGCTCACAGGATACATGAGCCCTTTTTTTAATGTCATCTTATTGTCTTTATATTATGCCTTCTAGCCCATACAGGTAACCTCATTTATTTCCCACACATAAGCAATGCTCAGTGGACTTTGTACGGCATAGGATTATACCCAGTTCCTGGCAAGGAGCTCTGAAATCTTAGCCTACTCAGAACTCCTTCGGAGAGAAGAAAGATAATTTTGAAAGGGTGAGATAAAATATATTTTCTGAATGTTCCCTGTCTCCTTGGCTAAATTAGATAGTGGGTGGTGGATGGTATCAATTTGGGATTAGGTAAGTTTTTATACTATTCTGGTGATTTGACCTCCTAGCATTGCATGGAAAGAGAATATTCTAGCACGTTTAATAGAAACAGAGTTATTTTCCTGTTTTGTTTCATATATTAGACAGCTAGTTGGCACAGTGGATAGAGTGCAGGGTTTGAAGTGCTGAGTTCAAAACCTGTCTTGGACCTTTATTGGCTGGGTGACTCTAAGCAAATTGCTATTTGCTATTTTCTATTTGCCTCAGTTTCCTCATTGTAAGAGGGGATTACAACAGCATTGCTTCACTGGGTTGTTGTGAGGCTCAAATGAGACAAGATAGAACATGTTTTATAAACTTGAAAATGCTTTACAAGTGCCAGCTATTATTATTAGCAGTAGTACTATATTTGCTTCCAGAATCCTGCAGTTTTACTGAAGAAATCTGTCTCCAGGAAATACCCAAAGGATCCACAGGGTCTGCAGAAATCATGGACCCCCAGGAATTTTTTTGTTTCAGTCCTGGTGACTCGGGGACTGGGATTTAATAGTTCACTCAGATAAGGACCATGAAGTCTGTGAGGCAAATCCAATACTTAGGTGACTCAATTGATTTTCTCTGAGCCATGGTTACATATGACCTTCATAATCCTGGGCAGCCACCTCCCGTATCTGTGCTGTTGCTCATTAAGGTAGGGAAAGTGTCTGGATGGCTCAACACAAACCTCTCCCTGTTCAGTGTTTATAGGAAACTGGGGGGGAAAACAATAGCAATGATAGCAATAGCAATAGCAAAAAACAATAGCAAAGTGTATTTGGTAACTTTCAATCACAGATAATGTCTATTATATAATAGAAAGCAGAGTGAATGTATAACAAGAAGCCTAAGTCTGCTCCTGATCTTAGCATGTATTAGCTGTGTGACTTTGAGTAAGTCATTTCCTTCTCTGAGATTCATTTTCTTCACCTGTCCAATGGGGATATGACAGGGCAGCTATGCGGCACAGTGAATAGAGCACTGGCCTTGGAGTCAGGAGGACCTGAGTTCAAATCCAGCCTCAGACACATAACACTCACTAGTTCTGTGACTCTGGGCAAGTCACTTAACCCCAATTGCCTCACCAAAAAAAAAATATGATCAGTTCTCTGCCTGCTTGTGTGGATTTCATTAGAATTGTTTGATTTGGCTACAATAAGCAGCATAATAGGGCACAATAGTAACATAATAAGGAACAATAAGGATCTATCTATCTATCTCTATATATTTATCTCTATATATCTATATCTATATCTATTTATCTATATCTATCTATCTATCTATCTATCTATCTATCTATCTATCTATGGGGTCAGAAGCAAATTTAGGTTTTCATCATAGGGTGGGGAGATACTTCCTAAAAGTAGAAGTAGAAATGGAAAGGACTGCCTCAGGGTTAGTAAGTTGCTCCTTATTTGAGGTTTCCAAGCAAAGTCTGATATGATGTAATTGTGGATTTTGGGGGGATATGGGTTGGACTGGATAGCAACTGAGGCCCCTTCTGACTCTGAAGTTCTGGGATTCTGCCTCAAAGATCCCCAAAGAACCAGAAGAAATAATTAATGTGACAGCATTTAGTAGACTGCAAAGTGTTATCCAGACAGAGGGTACCGACGTTGCCATTGTTATTATTATTGCTTCTTCTTTTGTTTGTTTCTCCTGGAAAGTCTTTTGAATGGGTAAAAACATTCATAGAGACAGACTTTAAGTTCTTTTCCATTAAAAAGAAAAGAAGCAAAAACAACTACTCCCATGCTTCTTTCTCAGGGATTTCAAACGGTTCTTCCTTTCACGAACACAGGGCAGAGTTTAAGCCCATAGAGGACAGGAAACATATTGATTCCAGCTGTCCCAGAGCTCACAAGACCTTTCATTCCATGAGAAGAGTGTGCCTTTAGTTAGTTGATGGTGTTAATGAAGCTAACAATTCAGACCCACTCCTTCTGTGGGATCTTTGGGGAAGGGAATGTTGGATGGCATGAATTGTAGCCCTGGGTTCTGGTTCTTATTCTGCAACTCACTAACCATGTGACTTTGAGGAAATTATCTCTTCCATTTTGGCATTCAGAAGGATCACAGAATCATAGAAGCAGAGGATGAAGGTATTTTAGAGGCCATCAAGCTCAAATGTTGCACTTTACAGATAAAGAGACTGTGGCACACAGCAGTTAAGAGGGCCACACAGTTAGAAAGTGTCTGAGATGAGATTTGAGCCCTGGTCTTCCTGATTTCAAGTCCATTGCTCTGTACACTACACTGTGCAGCATCAGATAACTAAGAATGTCTCACTGATCATATCTATTAAGTGCTTACAGAATCCTGAGTTATTATTCTCTCAGTCCAGGATACTGGAGCTCATTAATTGCTTATTGTTCTTTCACTATATTCTCATCCATCTTCAGCCTCAATTCCCTCATCACTGGGTTTGGTCTACTTTTTACAAACCGAAGATCATGCACCTTCTCTGAAATATGGAATTAAGAAGAGAGGTGCATATTTTGACTTTCTTCCTGTCATGATGATCATTATGACAATAGCAAATCTATTCATTGAATCTCTGTGTCTCAGAAATACATAAGCCAGTCTATTTTGAGGAACCTAGAATTTTTCACAAACCTGAGGTTATCCTGGGTTCTAATCTATTATTTTTTTTAGTTCAAAAAGAATTTTCACTAAAGACAAACCAACACAAACATGAAAACTTATTTCTCTAAATTGAAGTAACCAAGAAAGAAATCAGCTAGCAGAGTTCACAGAATACCAGAATTTCAGAGTTGGAAGGGGCCTCAAAGGTCATTAGTCCAACCCATATCCCCAAATAATACCCACTATCACATCCCAGAGAAGTAGTTATCCAAAAGCTGGCTGAAGACTGGAGACAAGTAATTTCTTGGGGCCACTATTCTACTTTGGGGCAGCTGTAATTGTTAGAAAATTGTTGTTGTTCTTTTCCCTTAATACCAAACCCACATCTACTTCTTGGTAACTTCCACGTGTTACCTCTGTTTCTGTCCTCTGGGCACAAATGGAACAAATCTAATCCCTTCTATACATTACAGCCTTTCAAATGCTTGAAGCAAGCTATCATTTCCCCTCTAAGTCTTCTTTTTTTCTAGGCCAAATGGGCCCACTTACTTCACCTGATCCTCATATGGCATCATCATCATCATCATTATCATCCTCATCATCATCATCATCACCACCACTAACATTTATATAGTACTTATATGCCACACACTGTGCTATTATTAAAATTCTTATTATACTTTACACTTATTATCTCATTTGATCTTCACAACAATCCTGGGAGGGGCAGCTAGGTGGCTCAGTGGATATAGCACCGCCCCTGGATTCAGCAGGACCTGAGTTCAAATTCGGCCTCAGACACATAACACTTACTAGTTGTGTGACTCCAGGCAAGTCACTTAACCTCATTTGCCTTGCCAAAAGCAAAACAAACAACCCTGGGAGTTCAATGGTATTATTATCCCCATTTTAAAGATGAGGAAACTGAGGCAGATAGAAATTAAGTGAATTGCCCAGAGTTACCCAGCTAGTAAATATCTGAGGCTGGATTTGAACTCAGATCTTCCTGACTCCAGGCTTAGTGATCCATTCACTGTTCCACCTAGCTGCCCCTGGACTCAAGGTTCTTCATCATCCTAGTTGCCCTTCTCTGGACCCTCTGTGTCTTGTCATATCCTCAAACCACAGGGTCCAGAACTGAGCACAGTGCTGCAGATGATGTCTAACCAGGGCATTGATAAGGGTATAGGGAGTCTATTACCTTTTTTCCCTAGAAACTGTGGATCCCTTAATGCAAATCAAGATCTCATTTGCTATTAAGACACTACCAAATCACACCGCTGATTCATATTCAGCTTGAAAGTTTTTTTTCAGAACAACTCCTCTCCAACCGTTTCGACCCAAGTTCCTTTCCTTGTATCATCCCTGACTGGGAAGAATGCAAAAGCTTCTAGCTTGAGACAGACTTGGGTTAATGCTACTCTCTCATATGGCAACACACTACTTCCTAATCTTATCTCCAAGTTTGGATTTCTTAACTCATCCCCCCTGGACCTAAACCACACTGGACTTCTGCTTTACAACAATTCTTAACCCACAATGCTTCTATTTCCCAGAGATTTTACTACTAAGCTGCAGGTTGCCCTATATATTGACTTCAAAGCCTTCCTGTTCCTTGCATTTGTCCCACTTTTTTATTTGCCTCCTTGGTTCTGTTTTGCAATGTTCATTTTCAATCTGAACTCATCAAAGGACCATATGTCAAGAAGTAATACTGGTCTTCTTAGAAAACTTTTTCTTTTCTTCCTTAGTCATATCATCTGTGATTATATTGTCAGAATTTTGTTTCTGAAAGCCTCTTACCTCCCTAATCGCTTTTCCTTTTAGAGTGTCTGATCCAGTTCTGAGATAGTTCTAGCTTTTCTTTGTTTTGAAATTTGCTTTCCTAAGATTTAGACTATTTATCTGATCAAGCCCCATGTTTCCCCTGAATAGGCAACGTGTGACTTAGCATGGTATGGGCTCATGGTATGCATGATACCCATAGTTTTCCCAAGGTATCCATAGTTCTGAATTCACCAACCTGGTTTTATGCATCCGAGCAACTGGCTTAACATTCCCATACTCTTAAAAAGAATACTTTCTACCTTTTCACATCTTCTTTATCCAGCACCCACAGTATGTGTCCTCCTTGGTCTGAAATGATCTCTAAGTTCCTGTCTCCCCTACCCTCTACCTCCAAATTGGCTTCTGCTCGCTGTGTGTTCAGTCTTCCATGTTCACTTAGTCAGTGTGACTCCAGCCCATCCTGGGTGGCTACAATTTGAAAGAAAGAGTGGTGCAGTGATTAAAATACTAGGTTTGGAGTCAGTAAGACTTGAGTTGAAATATTACTTCAGATCCTCTGATGTTTGCTGTTTGTCCTTAGGTAAGACTTCAACTCTCTTGGTTTCAGTTTTTTCATCTGCAAAATGAAAGGATTGAACTAGGTGGCCTCCGCATCCCTTGGAGTTCTAGACTTCTGACTCTCTCAACCTATTACCTACCAGTTATGTGCTCCCGGGGAAGCCATTTAATCTCTTTATTCCTCAAATGGAAATAATAGCACCACTTCCAGTGGTTATTGTATGAAATGTGAATGTATATAATGTACTTTGCAAGCCTTAAATTTGAGTTTTCACCATTACCATCATCATCAGCATTATTCATATCATTCTTAGTTTTTTTTTTTCAATGGATTCTGGTAGAAATGATCCTAAGACAAGTTGCTATCCTACTATTATCCTTTTTCACTTAATGTTTTACAGATTATTGCAAGGTAGAAAAAACAGCTGCTTTTTTGTAATTGAATAATGGTATTAGTCCATATAATTATTACTATTACTATGATTATTATTATTATCATGTCTAAGCATAAGTGTACCAAATTGATAGCTAGAGAATACAAATATCTCCAATTTGTTTATTACGTTACAGTTCACAAATATATATATATATACACATACATATATGTGTATGTATATGTATGTATGTATGTGTGTGTATATATATATACATACATATATGCATATATAAATATATACATATATAAAATATAAATATGCATATATATAATATATATATGCATATATATATTATATATATATATATATATAAGAGAGTCCTGAGAGAACCTAAGTTTTGGTTTTCCCAAATATGAGAGAGAGGTAGATGTCAGATGTTACTTTTCAGTCTATTGGTTCTGTCTTTTCCTAAATCATCATTTCTAGAATACTCACTCATTACCACATTGGCCCTGGGTAAGAATTTTTCATCTGTAAGAGCTCACCAAGGCTACCTATTTACTAAGTCATAAAGGGGCTATGATCTGTGTTGGTGGAAAGAAATGTATACAGGTGTGTGTGTGTGTGTATGTGTGTATTTCCCTCAGTATGTATGCCATAGAGATCTCTGTCACTTAAAGAGGCCTAAGGGGTACAGATTCATAATGGATTTTTCAAGAAATGCCTTGGGGGAGAAAGGCTATGAAAGTCTAAAGGCCAGTTGCATTGGATGATATAAAAATTCTTTCCAGAAGCAGTCCCCTTAGCTCTCTGGCATGCTATATGCTAGAACTAAATGCAATTTGAAAAGTGGGAGAGTTCCTCTAGCCTTTTAGAAAATACTGAGAAAAAAAAAAACCTAAGGAAATATTGTGAACTGGTTTTTGATATTTCAGATATCAAGGAAACTTTTCACTATGTTAGGCCTTTCCTTTGGGTAGGATAAGCACATTATATTAATAGAGTTAGAAGGGACCTGTTATGACCCCATCCACTGTATTGGAAAGACTGGAAGCCCAGAGACCAGGATTGAGTCATACTTCTGTTACTAACTTATCATTCATGCATTGGATGATGGGACCATAGAGCTAGTGTTGAAAGGGACTTTACAGGCTATTTAGTACAACCTCTTCATTTGAAAGCTGGATAAACTGAGACCCAAAGAGGTTAAGTAATTTGCTCAAAGCCACACAGGCAATAAGTGGGATTTGAACTCAGGTGCCATGACTCTGTGTTTGACAAGAAAGTTCAGAGCTTTTCTCAGTGCACTGTACTGCCTCCTCAATCTGTCTCCTGGTACAGCCCTCCTCCCCTTCCCACCCCTAACCCCAAACTCAGAGAAGCACCACATAGTGTAATGGTGGTCTGTTGGCTGAGTAAAACCTTCCTCAGTAGTACATTCCAATGCTAATTTCACCTGGAAATAAGAAATTTTCCTTTAAGTACAACTAAAAAATATCCCCCTTTCTTTTCAAACCATTTCTTCTTCACAAGCAGACTTTCCCCACTCTAAATGTAAAAAAGGCTGGAGTGCCTGCCAATGTCAGCCATAGACTGGATAATTTTTGTGGGCATTCTGTCAGTGCCTTTTGATCTGAGAGCAAGGTAGAGGCCATGCTTAAGTACATTTTGGGAGAAGAAAACTACTGTTTCACTGTTGTTCTTTTTTTCTCCCCTGGAGTCCTGCATCTTTTCTTAGGCTGAATTGAAACAAGATGGCATATGATGCCAGGGCAGGTAGACCTGAGCTATCCTCTCAGCAGCAATGCAGTAAGAATGCAGGCCTCCTCTGACTGACAAACGTGCAGATTCTTCTTCAATAAAATCATGGTCCTGGCTGGTGGAGAGATTCCAACTGTTTGGTGGCCTGCCAGCTAGGAGGAAGGAGCATGCCCCAGGCACAGACCAGCCTACCGCTCCTCTGCCTGCAAGAGACTATTTAGTTTGTGTCTTTCTAAGCACCAAAGAGAATATGAGTGTGCTGTGGGGCAGAGATTGAATCATCCTCCAAAGTTTTTTCCTTTGACAAATTGGAAAACTGTCAGTAGGCTAAGCTTTAGATGGTTGTGTTTTTAAAAAGATACTTGATTCCTCACTCAGGAAAAATACCTAGATTTCATTGTCTTGTTTTCAATCTCATAAAAATCACTTTTATTCTTTCTCCCTGTTGTATATTAGGATGGGGAGTAGAAACATTCCAGAACTGAAAATCTTCCATTCCTTCTCAATTTAAAATCTTGTAATGGCTGGAATGATAGGGAGTTATCCTGTGATTACATTGGGATAAAGAACTATAGATATGGAGACTCTACTAATGCAGGCCAATCTCTTCCCCCAAATGTATAGTCTCTGAGAGCTGCCTAGAGTAATGGTGTCAAACTCAAATAGAAGCAGATCCCTAAGGAGAGCATATTGACTTAGAAAACGACAAATTAACACTCTCTGTGTTGTATCACATTTTTATTTATTTTGTTAAATATTTCCTGACTACATTTTAATCTGATTCAGACCTACTGGGAGTGTTGTGTTTCTCAATACCTCTAGCCCTATAGTACTGAAAACTAAAGTGACTTATTCTATGTGTTAGAAGTAGGAATCAAACCCAGGTCTTCTTGGCTCAGAAACTGGCTCTCTATCTGCCAAATTTTACTGTTTTTTAATGTGTTGAAAGAGAAGTCAAATCAACATTTTTTAAATTTATTTATTGTATACAAGATACTTTTGGGGAATGCATACAGAGATATATAGAACTCAGTCCCTTCCCTCTTCAAGTTTACTATCTAGTTAGAAAGAGTGCATAAAAGGGGAAAGATCAATAATCATCAAATATTTGAATACCAGTTCAAGATTGCAGTAGAAGTGATGTCACAAAGCAGTATATTACATTACCAGGTGAATTATATAATAATAAGAACTGTGGAAAATCTACAATCCTGGCTGAGTTTTAGCGAGTTGTCTTACTGGCTACATAAAAAACCAATACTTCCTTGGGAAAAGGGCAAAGAAAATATTTCTTCCATTGTTTCTTTGTTGAATCAAATGCAAGCTATTTTAAGAACTGGAGATCGTATATTGCTAAGAATAGAACTGGAAGGCATGTCAGAGATTATTCACTCATCTTATGGATAAGGAAACTGAAATCTAGGGAAGTTAGGAAAGTGGTGATAGGTCATGCAACTAGCTCCAGATTCCATCAGTCAAAGAAAAGACACCTGGAAGTAGGCCTGGGTGGTAAGTACGCAGTTCCTTTCCCGGACCCTCCTCAATCCAGTATCGGAGATTCAATTAAACTTAATAAACATATATTAACTATCTACTAAGTTTTATGTGAGAGTCAGTAGGGCATAGTAGATAAAAGTCTAATCTTGGCAAAAGGAAGACCTGGGTTCTTGTTTCTGACTACATATGCCATATATACATACATAATGCACACATGAAAACACACACACACATACAATCTACTCATACAAAATAAAGAACATTGAAGACTTCTGTAACTATGGCAGACTTGCCAGAAGAACATTCCCATGTCCTTACAACACTGTAAATGGGGAAAATGAGCAGTGCATGATATTTTTAAAGGATGGCAGCTGGTGTTGTTACAAGGCAAGGAAGCAAAAAACATACACAGCAAGGCACGTGGAGGGTGGCAGACTGCAGAAATCTGTTAGGTGTTGTGGTTAATGAAACAACAACACAAGGTCCCCATAGACAATCGCCTCTGTATATGTGCAAAGCTAGACAGGCAAATGACTTAAGGGGAATCTTGCATTACTGGAGGTTGGGGAGGGGTCAAGAGAAAATTGTATTGATGGCAGAATTGAAGTAAGGATTAGTGCAACTCTCTACCTAATATACTGGAGTCAGTGCTACAAGTAAACTACCAATCCCCTTTGTTGTTGAAGATTTTTAACTGGGGGCAAAATATTCCCAAATGGTAATTCAACTTAAAAACAAATAAATAGACAAACAAAAATCCTTTATTGAAGTCCTTCTGTATGCAAAGCAGCGAGAGGCAGCAGGACATAATGGGTAGAGAACCAGTCTTGGAGTTAGGAAAACCTGGGCACAAAGTCTTGCCTCTCACACTTTAATCACCCAGTGTTCAATACAACACAAGACAACTTCAGGATCATTACAAGTTTCTTGAATTTCACCTTGAGCTGGGGAAGTGATTAATTTGGGGATGAGGCATTTCACAGGAATTTGAGGTTTTTCCTTTTGAATTCATGTTTTTAAGTGCAGAGGTTACAGAGAAATGGAATATAGTGCAAGATCCTCATGAACAATGATTGTTCAAATTTTATTTTTTGTATTTGTATCTCTAGCACATAGCACAGTGCCTGGCATATAGTGGGTGCATCATAAACTTTTTTCTTTAATTAATTGAATGACAGTCTTTTTAAATGGAGCCAACTTGCCACTTTGTATTATCCTAGGTATTTGTTGGGGAAGAAGAGAAGGAATGAACAGAAGTTTCTCCTCATCCTCACTAAACAATATGTTGGTCCCTTTAGGAGAGATGGAGGAGCTGGAGACACTCTGGTTGACGGGAATCTGCCACAATGAGAAGAATGAGGTGATGAGCAGCCAGCTGGACATTGACAACATGGCAGGAGTGTTCTACATGCTTGCTGCTGCCATGGCACTCAGCCTCATCACCTTTGTCTGGGAACATTTGTTTTACTGGAAACTCAGGTTTTGCTTCACTGGAGTGTGCACAGACAGGCCAGGACTGTTGTTCTCCATCAGCAGGGTCAGTAAAATTTCAGTTCACTTCCTTTTTTAACAGATGAACCAAAACTAAGCAAGACTTACCATCATTTCCCTCCATCCTAATATTATTTGTACTCCACACTCACTATCTCTGCCTGTCCCCCTTACCCCTTATGCCAGTCCCATTCTGACTCTTTGTTAGGCATTCTGGAGGGATTTATAGATCATATTTTTTACATGAATGCTAAAAGTTACTAATATTTATATGGTAGCAGAGAGTTAACCCTGCAGTCTCAGAGGCTAGATCAGAAGAGCACAAGTCCTGTTTGGACCTATAAAAGTGAAAAGGTTTTGAATAATGACCCCAAGGTTAGCCCTATGTGTTTGTCATCTGGGAATGATGTGTGTTGAGAGGCTCATCACCATGTGGGTCATAGTTACAACAACTCTGAAACCCATCTACCTAATTATAGAGCAGTTGCTATCTGATATCTTTATTGGTGGAGTGAATGCCACCCACTGACAAAATCATAGATACTTGAAGTATATGTGATTAGAAGACACTTTCACATACAGGATCTTAATGCAATTTCAAGCTACCTAAGCCTAATAAATACAGTAAGACTTTTGGGACAGCTAGTATATTATCTCTTT
The DNA here is from genome assembly GCF_900497805.2 of Vombatus ursinus. Taxonomy (NCBI): domain Eukaryota; kingdom Metazoa; phylum Chordata; class Mammalia; order Diprotodontia; family Vombatidae; genus Vombatus; species Vombatus ursinus. The sequence goes on from NW_020954610.1 coordinate 52,472,600, forward strand.
TGATCTATACAATAATCATATGAAGGAGGTGGTGAATGGATCATCCCAATTTTATAGATGAGGGCTAGTTAAAGGTAAAGTGACTTTCACCCAAGGACATACAATTAACGATAGAACAAGGACTCAAATCCAAGTTTTCTAACTTCATGTTCAATGATCTTTCCATTTTAACATATAGCCTCTTCCCTGTGTTGTGAATTCATTCATCCATATAAGACAACGCACGTGTATATCATTCTCTGTCTCTCTGTCTCTCTCTCTTTCTGTCTCTCTCTCTGTCTCTGTCTCTCTCTGTCTGTCTGTCTGTCTTTCTCTCTCTGTCTCTCTCTGTCTCTCTGTCTGTCTGTCTGTCTCTCTTTCCACACACATGTTCCCCAAGCAATTGTGTGATCTAGACACCTTGATAGCAGGCAAGAATGCAGAACAAAATAGAAAACTTTGTTAGAACATTGCTTCCCAGCTAAAGAGATATTTGTTCAGTAAACCAAATTGGCTTCTTAAAAGAAAATTGGTGTGTTAATAACATTTGGAATTTTTAAGAACATAAAATGTTCCAGGGACAAACAAACATTAGCTTCCTGTCAAGTCTTCCAGAGGATGATTCTTCCCCCCTACACTATTATACTTTAAAGCTGGGTACTGTGCAAATACATATTTCCTAATTAGTTTGATGCCAGCTAAATACACATATTGCTTAAAAATAATACTGTGTGTGCATATTAGGTACTATGCCAAATTTAAGATAATTCTCTCAACCAATTACTAAGTGGTTTTCATAACTAAATGAGGGAGGAATTATCATAAGTAAATGGACCTTGCCACATTTTCTCATTGATCTTGTTTGGTTTTGGCAATACATTTTCATTATCTAATAGCACAGGGAAGTCTTTAAGGAGGCAAAGTTGATAGGTAATCATTAGGAGAAACAAATGAAATCTTCTCCCTTCTCTTCCCCCAATTTATCATAGTCCTGCCTAGTCTTTTCATTTCCTTGATTCACTGATGCTTCTCATCTGCACTTTGGCCCATAATACTTTCTCAGGCATCATTATATATAGCCCATATCTTATCTCTCATAGTTGTAGCCATGAGGAGACTTCAATTCCCTTGCTAACTTACTGATCAGACACATAAGAGAAGTCATCTTCAAGCAATTTCTTGACCTTAACTTCTTCTAAGATAAGACCCATTTGTAAAAGGGAGAAAGTGTCTTATTTAATAGAATTATCTTGTTTCTTGACTTTTTAAATCCAACTGAAAAATGTTTGAAAATATCTACGTAACAACACAATAGCCAAAAGATAGTGAATCAACCACTTTCAAAGTTGGCCTCCTCTCAGACATTATTCTTTCTTCAGAGATTCATGCTCTATTATAGATTAAATTTGGAAAAGACACAGTGCCCCAAGTTTGATTTTATATGCAGATGAATTGCACACCACTCTGAAACTTGAGAATGACTTTATGCACACCAGCATAGGTCCTCACCCCCCACTAGCCAAGTGTTGCCAGAGTCTTCTAAATGTAGAAGTTGCTGGCCCATTGTGAAGTTATCAGATGCTTCCATTGACAGAATCTGCAGTCACAAGCACATTCAGTTGTATGCAAATACAATTCTATTCAATTCATTTCAATGAACAATAATTTGGCAAATATGCATCAATACATAATGTATGCCCCAAATGTATCCTCATGTATCATATATATGTATTTGCATACACATATGTATAGACACATAATGTACATACACACAACCATAGCCACAACCTTGACCTAAGGATTTAAAGAAACCTTTTGCAGTAATTTTCTTTTTTAAAAATAGATTTTTATTGATGGCTGTTGCTCTTACATCATCTGCTTTTCTCCCTGTATGCCTTTCCCTAACCTAGAAAGCTTTCTCCTATAGCAAATAATTTTCCTTTTTTTTGAATATTATTTTCCCCAATTACATATAAAAAAACAATTTTAACATTTTTTTTTAATTTTGAGTTTGGAATTATTTCTCTTCCTCCCTCACCTTCCCCACCCCTTAAAAAGAAAGCAATTAGATATAGGTTATACATGGGCAGTCATCAAAACATATTTCCATATTAGTCATGTTGTGAAAGAAAACACAGACACCTGCCCCCCCAAAAAAACAATAAAATGAAAAATAGTATGCTTCAATCTGCATTTAGGCTTTATCAGTTTTTTTTTCCTCTGGAGGTGGATAGTATTTTTTCATGAGTTATTTGGAATTGTCTTGGATTGCTGTATTTCTGAGAATAGCTAAGTCATTCACAACTGATCATTATACAATATTGCTGTTATTGTGTACAATGTTCTCCTGGTTCTGCTTACTTCACTTTGCTTCAGTTCATGCTTTCCAGCTTTTTCTGAAAGCACCCTACTGATTTCTTATAGCACAATAGTATTCCATTACAATCACATTCCACAATTTGTTGAGCCATTCCCCAATTGATGGGCATCTCCTCAATTTCCAATCCTTTGCCACCACAAAAAGAGCTGCTATAAATATCTTTGTATCCTTTTTTTTTTAAATCTCTTTGGGATACAAACCTACTAGTGCTATTACTAGGTCAAAGGGTATGTGCAGATTTATAGCTCTTTCGGCCCAGTTTCGAATTCCCCTCCAGAAAGGTCGGATCAGTTCAGAATTCCAATAACAATGCATTAGTGTCCCAATTTTCCCATATTCCCTCCAATATTTACCATTTTTAGCAAAGAATTTTCATGGGGATTTTCTGATGAAAACCCTGGGATATCTCTAATCCAATGTATTAATAATTTCAGGATAGCAATTTATTTTTCCTGGTGTAGAAAGCAAAAGTGAAGCCTTGACGAATTTGTCCAAAGTAACCATGAGGCTGAGTTCTGACATAAGAAGTTTGAGCTTATCCCTCAGGTTTTGGTAGAATGGTTAGATGTTTCTCTCCCCCCACCTTTTTCTCTCTCTGTGGTATATATTTTTTAAATCTAATTTTATTTTATTTTCAGTTCCAAATTCTCTCCCCCCTCTTCCATTCTTCCCTTATTGAGAAGTCAAGAAAAACAAAGCCCATTACAAAAAATATAGTCATGCAAAACAAATTCCCATATTAGTTCATTAGTTATGTCCCAACATGCATATGCACACACGCACACACACACACACACACACACACACACACACATGGAGAGAGAGAGACAGAGAGAGAGAGAGAGAGAGAGAGAGACAGAGAGAGAGATATGCTTTAAGCTGCACTCATAGTCTATTTCTCTATCTGGAGGTGAATAACGTTTCATTATAAGTTCATTGCATTATGGTGGGTTGTTGTGTTGTACATAGTTACTAAGTCTTTCAAAGTTGATTATCTTTACAATATTGCATTATTATATACATTTTCTCCTGGTTCTGCTCACTTCACTTTGTATCAGTTCATACATGTCTTCCCAGATTTCTCTGAGGCTGCCCCCTTCATTATTTCATATAGCACTATAGTATTCCTTAACATTTATATACCATAACTTGCTCAGCAATTCCCCACTTGATGTGCATCTCCCCACTTCCCTTTTTTTGCCACAGAAAGAGCTGCTATGAATATTGTTGTACATAAGGCTTCTTTACTTATTTCTTTGAAAGGAAATACACAGTTTAATAACTTTTTAGGCATATTCCTTTCCAGAATGGTTGGACTGGTTCACAGGTCTACCAACGGTGCCTTAGTATACTGATTTTCCCACATGCCCTCCAACATTTGTCATTTTCCTTTATTATCACCTTAGCCAACCTAATGGGTATGAATTAGTACCTCAGAGTTGTTTTAATCTGCATTTAATTTTAGTAATTTAGAGTTTTTTTATGTGGATATTGATAGCTTAGATTTTTTCACATTTGTTAACCATTTATCAGTTGGAGTAGGGATCTTAGTCTTATAAATTTGACTCAGTTCCCTATATATTTTAGAAATGAGACCTTTACCAGAAAAACTTAATGCAAAACTTTTTTCTTAGTTTCCTGCTTTTCTTCTAATTTTAGATTCTTTGGGTTTTTTTGTGTAAAACTTTTAATTGTATTTAATTAAAATTATTCCTTTTAATTCATGTAAACTTCTCTATTTCTTTTTTGGTTACAAACTCTTCCCCTATCCATAGATCTAACAAGTAATTTCTTCCATGCTCCATTAATGTGCTTATGGTATCATTTTTTGGTCTAAATCATGTACCCATTTTGAGCTTATCTTGGTATATAGTGTGAACTGTTTGTCTATGCCTAGTTTCTGCTGGGCTACTTTCTAATTTTTCAAACAGTTTTTGTCAAACAATGAGTACTTGCCCCAAGGGTTGGGATCTTTGGGTTTATTAAATACTGTGTTGTTGTGCTTATTTGCTTTGGTACATTATGATTCTGATCTTTTCTACTGATCAACCTCTGTATTTCCTACCCCATACCAAATTGATACTTATACTTTAGTAGTTTGAGATCTGATACTGTTAGGCCCCTTTCCTTCCCATTTTTTTTCATTGATTAGGGATTCACTCTTTTCCCTGAGTAGGTATTTCATCTCAGACACCCTGGTGGGCATCTCCAGTGGATGCTGCTTTCTCTTGCCCATACAAATATCTGCATTTTGACTGGGACTACAATGAACCACTATTTCTCCCTTTCTCTTCCTTTCTCCATTACACATGCTGAACTTGTAGCAAATAGGCTTTCATTGCCATTCTGGGAGAATAGATTTGTGTAATTCTACATGGTAGCTCTTAGGCACCATGGGCATTCTGAATAAATGTCTCTAAACTGAAATATATCCCCCAAGTCATATATTATAGTCCCCGTTTCAGAATAGCCATTGTGTTAACCTTCTCTGTGACTGATTTTTTTTTTGTCACTGCATAAAGAGAGAGAACTAGAACAAAAGCCAAATGTTGATGTAAAATACAGCCAGCATCTTGTATGTTTTGGTGAAGGAGCAGCCTTTGGTTACTAAAAATAATGCTACTATACCATACATCACAAAACAATAGCATATTCCCCAAATTGCCCAGTCTATATGAAATAAGAAAGAACAAATAAGAGATAAAGAAGGTCTTGGTTAGAAAAATATCTTTGATAAGATCAGTTCTAAGGAGCAGGGCCTTATGTTCAATCCACATGTATAGAATTAATAGATTTTATGGACATCTAGGCTGGGCTTTGGAGGATCCATGATAGCTCGAAACAGTACATACAACAAAGAAAAAGTAGTACAGAACTGCCTGGTCCATGTGGATGGGGAGAGTTGGTCAAAGAGGCACACCATATTGGGTTTTTGTTGCTCGTTTTTGATTACCTCTAGCTCACTGCAAAGTTCCTTCTCATGATTACCAGGGTATCTTATTACATGTACCAAAGGAATATAGCAGGAGTCCATGAATTATGCAAATGGAAGAAGAAACTGATAACACTAAGGGGAGGAAAGAAATCCCAGCACAAAGGCTTTGTCTCTGAAATAGTTTTATGAAATTACAGTTTTTATGGATAATCTCACCAAGGAATAAAAGTGGCATTCCATATCAAGCATCTATTTTGCAGAAATATGTATATATTTCATTTTCTTTTACCCAAAAGTCTTCACATATGATAATGTGATAAGATAGTGTGAAAAGAAAGATATTCAAGACTCTTTGGTTCAGAGGTCATGGGTTCAATCCTAATATAAGCCAGTGTGTGTAATATATGTATAACATATATCACATATAATATTTTACATATTATATATTTACACATATGTTTTTTGTTTGTTCAGACCTGTGATATTATTGATATGAGTAACTCAGTGTGGAAATATCTTCCACTGATGAATACTGACAACTCATCTTCAACCTATAATCTTAAGATTTACTTGGGGCACTAAGAGATTAGATGACTTGTCTGTGATCACACAACTGGAAAGTGACAAAGGCAGGAATGATAAAATCTAGGTCTTCCAAAGCTGGTCTTTTATTCAACAAACCATACTACTTCTTACATATAGATATACCATATTTATAGAGAGGCTACGCAGTATGGTGGATAGATCTGGTCTTGGAGTCAAAAAACCTGAGTTCAAGTCTTGCCTCTGACCAATACTGGCTCTATGAGCCTGGGTAATTCACTTAATTTCCAGGCAAGTCTCTAACACTGTAAGTTATAGCAGAGTAAGTGCTTGATGTGCACTGGGAAGGCTTGATTCTTCCCCAGGAGTTTGCTATACCAATAAATTCAGATTTGATGCTCCCTGACTCTCTCCCTGAAGATTACTCTATCCTATCAGCTGATTTTTTTCTATTTCTCCTTTCCTAAAGTTGTGCCAGAAATAATTCCACTGAAGCTTAAATTTGAATTTGGATAACAATAGAAAAGCAGTCAGTTTGAAAGGAGGTAGGGTGAGAGATGGGATATATCCCCTGGCCCAGTATTTATGGAAGATAAGGATGTGAAAAAGTAGCCATTGTGAATAGTACCATTCCTTTAGGCTGGGGAATATTAATTGATAAGCTTGGGCATGGAGAAAGATATTTATGGAAGGGCTTTGGACCCATTAGAACTGATTGATTTTTGTATTTAGGTAGGACATTTCTGGCTTCTCAAATTCCTCTCTGCTCAACCACTTCAAGCAAGAAGATTAGAGTTAATATTCTTCAAGAAGGGATAGGAAGTGTAATATTGGAAAGGAGGCAAAGTTAACCACAAATCTATAAGCATTTATACAAATTAAACCACTTTCCATACATGATGCATTGATGATCCAGCAAGTGTGGTGTTGTCGACACATTCTTTTCAAGGCAGGATCTTATTTAAAAGATGTCTAATTCAGAAGAAAGGAAAGCCCATTTCTAAAAGCCCTCCTACATTTCACCTATTGAGCTTCAGAAAGATCAGTTCAAGTTAGTAGATATTTATTGAGCTCTTCCCACATATAAAACACCATAGTAGGCACCAAAGAGAATACCAAGATGGGTGAGATACTCTTCCTTCCCTCAAGAAGCTTAGGATCAAGCAGAACCACATGTTATAGAGGTCTGGAGTTAAAGGACCTAGGTTCAGATTTAACTCTGATATTTACTGACTGTGTAACAGTGGACAAGTCACTTGACCTCCATGTGTCTCAGTTCCCTCAGCAAGAGAATGAGAGAATAGATGACTCCTAAGGCCTCCGCTAGCTCTAATTCTGTGTTTTTTAAAATAAGAATAATTCAGTTTCTGACAGAAAAACAGCAGCGGGGGATGCCTTATACACAGTGTTATTTGTACCCCCTTTTTCTCGACTTGTGCAGAATGAGTTGTTCACTCTTGTTTGTCCATCTCAGATAGTTTGTCTCCTCCTCCCAAAAGTTGAGTATTAAGATTTATTCCTCAATACTCTCCTCTCTCCCTAACACACACCAGTTCAGTTTACTGTGCCTGAGCTTACGGAAAATTTAATTTTTTGGAAGAGCAAAAGATCTATAAGCAAAGTATTTAAGTGGGAGTTATAAAGGAACTTTGCAGTTTTCCCAATTTATTTGCAATTCAATTTAATTCAACAAATATGCATTAAGTGCCAATTATAGGCAAGGCACTGGGGATGCAATCACACACACAAAACCTGCACTCCAGGAGGTACATTTTGCTAGGTGAAAAAGCCATGTACACAAGTAAACAAATAAAAGTAAATAACCTAATTCTCGTTAATGGCCTAGAGCTCACCTATCCTGCCCTCAGGCAGGTATCACATTTATAGGGTGACTGAATGGTACAAGGGCCAATGTAAGAGAAAGTAATTTTAAGAGAGAGAGACAGGACTAATAACTGGGCTGGGAATAGAGATCAGAAGAGGCCCGATATAAAAGGTACCATTTGAACTGTGCTTTGAAGGAAGCCAGGGATTCCACAAGGTAAAAGGTGAGAAGGTAATATATCCCAGACATGACTGATTATGTGTGCAGAGGCATGAAATGGGAGATAGAATAGCA
>NW_020954610.1:52480565-52484280 GCF_900497805.2 Vombatus ursinus
GTTGGTCATGTGTGGCTATTTGAAAATACATTAGACAATCATAGATAGATGGATCTGGTGTTCAGATGGCTTCATAAGTCATTTAAAGAAAGTTTTGACTGGGTACAAGTACAATATTCAGAGTAAGACTTTGCTTTTCTCATGAAAGAAGCTATTGAGGCAAGGGGGTACCTCAATTTTGTACATCTGTAAAGTAGAAAACAGCTTTATTGTAAATTTTGTGAAATGATTCCAAATCTTCTTCTGCCGCTAATAATCAACTTTCTTTCACTCACAGGGCATTTACAGCTGCATTCATGGAGTGCACATTGAGGAGAAAAAGAAGTCACCAGATTTTAATTTAACCGGCTCCCAGAGCAACATGTTAAAACTCTTACGGTCAGCGAAAAATATTTCTAACATGTCCAACCTGAACTCCTCCAGAATTAATTCCCCCAAAAGAACAACTGATTATATCCAAAGAGGCTCCCTCGTCATGGATATGGCCCCAGATAAAGGGAATTTGATATACTCCGATAACAGATCTTTTCACGGAAAAGACAATGTTTTTGGGGACAACATGAATGAACTTCAGACATTTGTGGCCAACAGGCATAAAGACAACCTCAATAACTATGTTTTCCAGGGTCAGCATCCTCTCACCTTGAACGAGTCCAATCCTAACACGGTGGAGGTTGCTGTGAGCACAGAGTCCAAAGGGAACTCTAGACCTCGGCAACTTTGGAAAAAGTCCATGGAGTCCTTGCGCCAAGATTCACTGAGCCAGAACCCAGTCCCTCAACAGCGGGAGAATGGCTTGGTGGAGAACAGAACCCACTCTCTGAAGAGTCCCAGGTACCTCCCGGAAGAGGGGGCCCACTCTGACATCTCAGAAGCTTCAAGCCGGGCCGTGTGCCGCGTGGAACTTGAGAACGACAGCAAACATCACAAGACCAAGGACAATTTTAAAAAAAGGTCTGTGGCTTCCAAATACCCCAAGGACTGCAGTGATGTCGAGCTCACCTACCTGAAAACCAAAGCAAGTTCCCCCAGGGACAAGATCTATACCATTGATGCCGAAAAGGAGCCCAGCTTCCACATAGAACAACCCCAGTTTATTGAAAACCTCGTCCTTCCTGAGAATGTGGACTTCCCTGAGGTGTACCAGGATCCCGATGACAACTATCAAAAGGGCGATGCTACGCTTCCTGTCAACAGGACGCCTTTGCACAATGAAGATGGCAACGTCCCCAACAACGACCAGTATAAACTCTTTTCCAAGCATTACGCCTTGAAGGAAAAGAGCTCTCCCCTCAGTGAGGGGAGTGACAGATACCGGCAGAACTCTACCCACTGTAGGAGCTGTCTCTCCAACCTGCCCAGCTACACTGGTCATTACACCACCCGATCCCCCTACAAATGTGATTCCTGCCTGAGGATGGGTAACCTCTACGATATTGATGAGGACCAGATGCTGCAGGAAACCACAACCAACCCTGCCCACCCTGAGGAGATGTATGAGCAGGACTGGGTTCAGAACAACGCCCTTCAATTCCAAAAGAAGAATAAGTTGAGGATTAGCCGGCAACATTCTTACGACAACATCCTGGACAAGCCCAGGGAGGTTGACCTCGGAAGACCCTCTCGGAGCATAAGCTTAAAGGAGAAGGAGAGACTCTTGGAAGGGAATTTATATGGGAGCTTGTTTAGTGTCCCCGCCAGCAAACTGTCAGGGAACAAGGGCTCCCTTTTCTCTCAAGCACTGGAAGACAGTAAAAGGAGCAAATCTCTCATCCCAGACCACTCCTCAGATAACCCCTTCCTACACTCCTACCAGGATGACCAGCGGCTGGTCATTGGGAGATGCCCCTCTGACTCTTATAAACACTCGTTACCCTCCCAAGTGAGGAATGACAACTACTTGAGGTCGTCTCTAAGATCAACAGCGTCATCCTACTGTTCCAGGGACAGCCGGGGCCACAACGACACATACATTCCTGAGCATGTGATGCCTTATGTGGCAAATAATAATATTGTATACTCTACCCCCAGGGTCCTCAACTCCTGCAGCAATAGACGTGTGTATAAGAAAATGCCTAGCATTGAATCTGATGTTTAAATCTCCCTTTCTCAGTTTATTTATAGGGAAACATATCTGCCAACATCTTGGAAGTTAAGGAGTTAGATTTCTGTCAGGGCCCCCATAGAGAAAAAGAGGGTTAGGGGGCATTTGTGATGGCTGTTTTACATATGTCCCTATGCCATGCTGTACCACAGAAGCACCCCATTCCTTCTGTGAAGTGTGCACTGTATATGGTAGACGACGGATAGGTGAGCCCTTGACCAAAAAGGAAGAAAAAAAGGGCAAGTCTTCTGGGCGCATCCCCTGTGGATGTTGGCTTAAATGTTGTTTTGCCATCTTAGCGGTCCTATTTTAGGATTTCCCATATTCTAAACTCAATTCAGAGCTTTTTTGTTTTTCCACCACTGAAGTTGTTGAACAGTTTTCTAATGTAGAATAAGCAATATGGTATGCATGTAACTTGACACAGATAAAAAAAAATTAAGAATGCATTTGCACTGGGAAAGGATTGACATGCACGAAAAATGAGAAAGTTTGGCCCGTAGCTAGTAGTTTCAGCTTTATTTATTGTGCTTTCAGTCACAGCCCAAACCAGACCCCAGAACTCAGGGCCCTGGAAAGAATCGGTATGTCCGCACACCCGAGGCTACCTTCAGTCTAGGCTGTCATCAAGATATGGAGACGCATCTGGAATAATAGGCCCCAGCTGTTCCTGGTGAGGAATCCATAGGAACCCCTGCGGCTGTTGGTTTATGCGGGTCAAATGCTTTCTTTTGTTGGGTTTCACAGGCACTTAATGCTAACTTAAGAGCTCAACAGTTTGCTGTGCAGTCAGAATTCACAGCTGCATAACCTAAAATATGTATTTTTTTTAGATGTCAATATGTGGATCTTACATCTGTGACACAGTGGACCTCACTATTTATTTATCATGAAGCCTCGTGTGTACGTAAGTTTGCATCTCCCCTCTTCTGGTGACTACTCAGGGCTGTATAATATCTCTTACCCCTTCACTCCAAAAGTAACTGTAACTCATTCTTCACCAAGTGGTCCTGGTGGCATCTAATTAACTATGTATTGTTATCCAAGTTGTTAATGCTATGTCATGAGCCAACAGCCATATGTTTCATGCCATCAAGAAGGAGAAGGATGCCATCTGTTTGCTGAAGGCTGACACAATTTTACATTGATCATATTGCTCTGGGGAATTGTAATTTCCACCTCCACCACCATCCCCCCGTTCCCAAATCAGAATCCTCCCTACATGTCTAGTTGATACATGTACCCATGAATTGAATATCTATATCCTGATAGTCATAGAGAAACTGTGGTAGGACAAGTGGTCTGTCATCTCAGACACATTAGCCTCACTGATGCCAACCTATTCTTCTATGTCTCCTTGAGATATTGAAGCATTTTTTTTCCTTTCTAAATCCCCTGGATTACTTATTTTTTTTATTCCAGTGGACATGTTAAAAAGAAAAGAAAAAGGATAATATTCCTTAATAAATCACACCAAAATGAAAGTGGATGAAAGGACTGGTGTGTCACCAAATCCCAAATATGCACTTTATTAGACCCGCCTCCAATAGTAAAATTATCTATCTATCTATCTATCTATCTATCTATCTATCTATCTATCTATCTATCTAT